>NC_074718.1:8021292-8286292 GCF_947242115.1 Biomphalaria glabrata
CTTTATGCTATTATTTTGGTAACATTAGTCAATGTACAACTTACCAGTTGAATTAAAAAAATATATTTCAATATTTATATTTTATCCTTAATACCAGCACCGGCTTTCATTTGCTGTCTTTTCAAATGTAATTAAAGACATTATTAATTATAAAGAAAAGGAACACACTCACTGTAGGCCTACAATATATAGATTATTACACTTTAGCAGACTTCCATTAGGTTAGGCTGGAAATGTATGTTGTTAAACTCTCGGAGTCAAATCGCTACAGTTTTGAATAAATTGAAATATAGTCCTTCACACTATACACTTCAATCTATATCTCTCAGTTATATATTCTACATTATAAACCATGACGGATCGCTAAATATAGACGTCTAAAAATAGTTTGATGACGATTTTTAAGGTCGTCCTCGTTTCCACAACACAAAGTTAAACGATTTGATAAACACGCAAATCAGCGAAGGAGAAATTGACTTATTTTGGTACAAATCTGGTGAACGACCTGGTCTGAACAAAGAACTTCGCAAAGAAGTTTGGTCCGGTGACACATATTTAGAGGCCAGTTACACAAAGACGTCTGCGAGACTTAAGTTTTGTTAGGCTGACACATACATATGTGACAGATCGATATACGTCTATAGATTCTGTAAGTTACCTTTGTTCAGTAATGGAAGGGGGAGGGCAGGTGAATCCTTGGTACTTTGGTAGACTACGATAAATGTGCACGTTTCTTAAGACAAAAGACTTTGTCCATGCTAGACATTGCTACATTGCTACAATGCTACATTGCTACAAGACATATTTTATGCACAACATATGCCCACTTGTCATTATTTCAAATCGGCCTCATTTTGTCATCGTTGTATCTATAATGCTAAACACCCTCGTACTTCAGTTAACTGACCACTTTATATGTCCCTCGTAGATTTAAGCAAACTACGAACTCATATCTTAGAGATGTGACGGTATTTTATTCAAAACAGTACGGGAATCCTTTCAGTACATGGACCAAATGTCTGGAACTCGCTCCCCAAATAGCATATTGAACTAGAAGGAAATGAGAAGGCCGACACGCTTACGAAGAGTGGGAGAACAAACACACAATCAAACATTGCACTCTATCCAGAAGAAATGAAGAAACTAATTGTGAAAAGAATAAATGAAAAAAATGGTCAAGCTGTTATCCGAATCACAAGAAAGTCGACGCCTATTATTAGCTATCTCGACATGATCAAAGTATAATCTTTCGCATCAGAACCGGACACAACAGAATGAGACAAAATATGTTCGGAAGCTCAAAATTCGAACCAGTGAAATCTGCCCATGTCACCAGGCAATGCTGACCATGTCTTTCAAAACTGCATTCTGTATCAAGAGGCCCGAACAAGACACTGGTCCTAAAACAGCCCTAAAGGAAGAAAACTATATGGAGAGCTTCCTGATTTTGGAAACCACTGCGCGGTTCATCTTATATATTGGTTTAGTCGTCTTAACGCTACAACATAACAATGAGAACGAGGAAGAAGAAAAAGCTCGTCAAAAATCTCAGACAAACAACATACTTAATTAAATTCAAGAAAAACATTAAGACCTTTTCCAAACGTGTTTAGACTAGCTTGTCCTATTAACTCTCAAAGGCGGCTCTAGTAGTGCGCAGGCCCATGGGCGAGTTTAAAATCAGGGTCAAAGAATATTGTGCGATGGGCAGACCGTAACCATATATTCTCCTTATTGCGGGTAAAGGTAAGAGGCCTGGGGCAGTTACCCTACTCGCCACTTCCTAGAGCCACCTCTGCGTGTTTATGTTTATTATATTATCATGGCGACTTGGGCCAACATTTTCATGTTAATAGCGCTATATATATATTAAATTATTGATATTATTATTAATTAATTTTCATTCTCTGGCGCTGCCAGGGTCGAACTTCGGTAAAGGGAGACAAAATTCATTGTAGTCTCCCCTTAACAGTGTCCAGTGAGAAGTTTTCTGATGATTGCCCAAAAGCCAGCTTATTAGACATATCAGAATTTCACAACAGCATAAACGTACCTATTTCGATAATTGAAAGTAACAACTTATTGTTAGGATAACAACTGAGACAAATTTTGAAACAAATCCTTACAATATAACGCAACATCAGATAAATATACTTTAAATCAAAGTCTTAATCCAACTCAAACTCATGAACACTTACTTAGTGACTGTTTCGCACAACTTACAAGAGTCGATAACAGGCTCCACGATGGATGCTATCTGACCACTTTCTTAGCAAATAGCCAATCAAGAGAGTTTCGATTATGGAAGGGGGGTTGTTGATCAATTGGGGAAAGGACCTCCCTCAACAATCACTGTATCGATTATCGCAAAACTAATAACATGAATGAATCAAATATTTTAAAATAACTTAGCTCATTTCACCTCGCATAATCTACACCAATGTCCAGGAAGATAGTTAAATGTAATTAAAAAAAACAAACAGACGTGTTTAGTTCTTGTAACTCCTTGGTGGGATTGAGAGGACACAATATGATTACGTCTTACACAACTAGGCCATTAACTTCCTTTCATTGCAAGATAAATTACCTTAAATCTACTATCGATGTATTGATTCAGTTGACGTAAAATCGATACCATATGCCTACTAAACCAATCAGAATCACTCCAGACTGTTTGGGTGCTATTCGATTTTTTTACTTTATTGACGATTTCCTTCTTGGCAGCCTAATGTATGACGTATAACTTGTGCGTGATAGGTGTTCTGTTAGATTCGTGTTTGTTTATCTCCTGGTAGCGCCCCCTTACCTACTGCTATGACTCAAATGTAAACAGTAAACTTTTTCCAGCACCAAGGTGAGGTCGAAAACAATAATAAAAATATTTGTTCGACAGTTACTGCAGTGAGTCATTCCACTTGCGCTGCCCCCCGGAAGGATCTTGAAAAATCAGATGGCATGAGAAAGTGTGCAACACCGAGATCCTCAGACAACGACGTCTACGCTAGCATGATCAAGTTCGCCGGATGGAGGACAATCGCATCCCGAGAGTCATCCTCTACAGGCAACAGGAGTCTGGCTCAAGAAAAACTGGTCTTCCCCACCTCCATGGATGTAATCAAACGAGACCTCAAAGCAGTGAATGTTGATGACTTTTGGGAAGATAGAACAAACTAGATGGACAGAGATGATGACCAAGAGAAGCTATAGACAGAGAAAAAAGATGGGCCTCAGCTCTGGAAGAAAAACATGCCAAACAGTAAATGTCTGGCTCCTCTATCACCAAAGGGAAAGCCACCTTAACCTGTAATATATGTGGACGGGAGTGTCTCTCCAAACCACGGCTCCACAGCCACACAAAAAAAGAGCTCGAGCAGGGTGTCATGTGGCCAGCACAACGACCAACCGCCTTTACTTTCCCCAACTAAATTCAGGTACCCATTAGAGTAGACTCTGATTAAAAAAAAGATTTGAGTATGTCAAGGTTGTCAAACAAAATGTGAACTATAGGCGTACATACATGGTGCAAGGCTATTTATTTACTTCTAGTAAGGGCTACTAGTATTAGTCGTACAGATGTCACTAAGTCTGACTAAGTTTATCTTCTAGCAATAGAGACATGAGTTCATCCACAGGTTAATCAGGCTAGGACATGGATAAACATAAGGATTTTATTTTGTCTGACAGCTTGTAAATAATTTTACGATATAAACAGACGATCTATATTTATCCAGTTAAATCGATCTACTTTAAAAAAAAAAAAACACACACCTGCTTAGTTATTCTTTATTTCAATAGTCACCTTTATACACAATAATTTCGCTTGTTTATGTAATACAGATCTTAAATTTATGAGATACATTCTCACACATGAACACACACACACACACGATTCATTCTTGAAATCAAATGTTGTTGGAAGCCGATCAGTTTATCATCTTTACCATCTCGTCTGCGTTTGATGTCGTACGCTGAGATGGATGGCCATTCTTATAATACGATATGATAGTAGGGGGGTCAACATTACAGAGGTGTCAGTTGACAGAAAGGGGGAAGTGAGACGGTGTTAAGCTTTAAAAAGGCATGCAAAATAAAGACTTTAACTTTAAAATAAAATATACTGACAGCATTGAATATAACATTCTAATTGACTGGAGAATGAGTGAAAAAGAGTTTGGGTCTCGGGGTGGGGTAATAGAATCATAATGATACCTAAAAATTATATAAGCAACAAGACGCTGAAACCGTGAGAGACGCTATGATTGGTGTGCCGCTCCGGTAATACATTAAATCAATCGATTCGTGGCCTACTTTACATACATACACACGCAGACACTTAGGCAAGATACACACCATACAACACAGTTTAAAACACACTCACACACAAACATGCACACATAGTCTCTGTAGCAGAAAACACACACACAGACCAGAGGCGTAGCTAAGGTGTGGGTAGGGAGGGACGAATTTTAAAATCCCCCCTGGCCCCCACTCGAGGTAGGCCCCCCAAATGAGTGTTTTTTATATTAAATATTAAATATTACGCAACATGCAGAGGACTACAAGGAGGTCAATCCCCATCCCGGGCCCACAAATGATGAGAAATTTCTAGCTACGCCACTGACACAAACTAACTCTGCTATCTTACCGTTTCATTCGAAACGACGTCTACCCGGCCGCTAGGCTCCGGTGACGTGAAAAAAAAAAGGCACAAGTAAACTGTCCAGTAATTCACAAAATGTTAAGGCTTGACCAGACTGTACGGTCTTAATATTTCAACGCCTAGATATCAACAAACAGATCTTAGCACACATTCAATCTACGGCTACACAAGGTGGCGAACTACACGAGACGATATCGATCCGACTAATCGAACACGGCTGGAACAATCGCCCAGGCTGTGTCTCACCTGTCTGGACTTGCCACTAAGTCACCTGCATGTTGTTCTACCCGATAAACTACCATCGACCTGTTATCTCAATACACCTGCACTGGATCGTAGAGTTTATAGAAGAAGAGACATACGTTCGCGTTAAAAATGTAAAAATCTTTTTGGCCTTTTAAATGCATTAGTTTAAACTAGGTCACATATCCATTAGTCTGCTGAACCGTTGGGGCACCACACACAATCTGTCGACCGTCTTCCTCTATTCCACTGTGTCTCTTGCCTTAAGTAGAATCTCTGACAGACCCGTCTATTATTTGATATTGTCTTCCCATTTATTTCTTTGTCTAGCGGAGTCTAGCGCTTCTTCTTTCCCCTGGTACTGTTGTTATCGGGTCATATTTTAATTTTCTTTAATACCAAAACGTAATGCAGATAAAGTCAAACTAAAGGGTATTCATTAGATAACTATTAGATCTAGGGCATGTATTATCTATCAATAGACCTACAAAGAGATTAGACTCTAAACACACTTGCAGTACTTCGTATCACAACATGGGAAACACCTTGTTTGTGTTATTTTCTCCATGGAGATATGTCACGTGCAACCACGCCTGGTCATGTGATGTCTCTAAAAATAAATACCTCCGCGTCATCTAGCCCCACACAAAAAAAAAATGTATTCAGGCTACACTTAAAACTTTCTCTTTTTTTTTTTTACATCTTAAATTAATAAATATACAATAAAGAAGTATTATAATTCAAGTGTTTATATATATATATTTTTTTTTATTAGTATTCATCTCAAATCAAGATTTTGTTTAGATAATGTATTTCACAGTTTCAAAGAAGAATCTCAGTAATAAATTAAAAAGGAAGGGAAGTAACTGCTGTTTTTCCTAAAAGAGCTGAACCGGTTTTAGTTTTTTCCCCTGGAGAAACGCTAAACGTTATTTGTAATTTGTCAAAAGTTGACAGCAGTGTTTCTTTGTGTTGACAGGATGTTAATGGGGGGGGGGGGGGCGACTTCACAGTGCTTACATAGAGTTTCTAGCTTGGCTTAAGGGTTCACTGGTGAAACGTTGAAAACCCCTGGTTTACAACATCTAAGCTTATCTGCTATTGTTCGTATCATACTGAAGTTGATCTGAAATTGTCAAGAAAGAAAACATAGGGAAGCTGAGCCCCTGATAGATATTTCAATATATGCAAAATGCTTACATAAGTGATTTAAAAAATTAGATTTTTCGCTTTCAGAAAAGAAAAAAGTAGCCGTTGCACCAGAACTTTGAATGGACTATTATGATGTCGGATTTTCACTATGTTTTCTAGTTTACGAGATCTAAACGGGACGGACGGACGAACAGACATTCTACACAAAATAATAGTGTATTTTCCTTTTCGGGGGCCGCTAAAAAAGTAATAAATTGACAGAAAAGTAAGAAATGAAAAAAAAAAGATGAATTTAGTAAAAAGTAACGTTTCCTTTTCAGACCTTGCGATGTATATGGGCAGATGGTGTAAAGGTCATCTGTTTTTGTGGTCCACAGTTAAAGAGGGTGTCATGTGGTCAGCACACGCGACCAACCGCCTGTAGAGCTTGGTTGACTCAGAGGCGCCTTAAAGATTCCTAAATTCAAACTCCCAGTCTTCATCGAGATTCTAACCCTGGACCCCAAGATCCGAATTTAAACTTAAGAAAAAAAAAACATTGATAAATCAAAAAGAAAGAAAAACAGAAAGAAAAAAGAAGTAAGTAAAAAAAAGTAAGTAAAAAAGAAGTAAGTAAAAAAGAATATGTAAGTAAAAAAGAAGTAAGTAAAAAAGAATATGTAAGTAAAAAAGAAGTAAGTAAAAAAAAAAGTAAGTAAAAAAAAAAGTAAGTAAAAAAGAAGTAAGTAAAAAAGAAGTGTAAGTCATTTGATATGTAAAAAAAAAAGTCTTTAGATAATGATACACTCCTGTAAACATACACTCTACATCTATTGTGTTAGTTGCACTTTATGGCCTGTATCAACCAGCTCGTCCTCTACCAGTCTCATTACATTTCCAGTCTATCAAATGTAGCGTTAGTCAAAACTAATCATCGCCCGTTTTCTCAATCATCTTAAAGCCGGTCCAACAACAATAGTCGCATTCACTCGTCAAAAAGTCATTTCATTCTATTCCACACTTTCCTGCAAGACACGTCTCACAGTCCGATCTTTTTCATTGTTCTGTCTTTCTGCCAGCCCGAAATGAAATTCATAAAGCGCAATCGATGTCTGGACGTGCATACTTGGCGAGGACTAGTCGAGGGTGTTTGTTAAAGATCGTCGCCTAACAGTCAGAATGTAGATCTAATACTGATCGCTTCTTAATAAAAGCGTGTCGGGGAAAAAATGTAATGAAAAATATATATACATATACTCATTACATTCAAGTCAAAGTAAAGTGTAAATGACATGGAAAAACAAGGAATAACAATGGGAATAACATATGAATGTACTTTACCGACAAGCCTAGCTAATATTACTTTTAAAAAAGTACTTTTTATTTTGTTTATAGTTTGATTTTTAAATTAATTCTACGATGCATAAAAAAAAAAAAAAAAACGTATTCTGTGAACCGGATGCATCAAAAAAAAAAGCGTTCTGTTTATGGTTTCGCCTCCATTTTATGGAGCTCTCCAATAGGAAAGTTTTGTTCAGCTTGACAAGGCTGGTAACACAGGACAGGGTTTGCCGTCTACGTGTAGGATGTAGTTATCTTCCCTTTTGAAGAAACATTTGCAGTTTAAATGATAAGAAGATAAGATGAAAATCTGATCCTAAATTTAATTTCACATGAATTTATTTCTCTTCACGACGTCTTTGTTTCAACCGAGATCTGAGCTGTAGCTGGACAAAAACCACAAAACTGCTGCACAAATAAAACAGGATGCAATATACATGTTAGGAAAACTGTTTGTGGATTGTATGGACGCGGGCGCAAATAGAAAAATGACTGACTAATAAATTATGCTATGTCATGCTTGGGCGTATTCCTTTGCGAACTTTACTTTAACAGAAGAACTTCATTTATTTTTTTTATTTTTATTTATAAGTAAATCATTCATTTGTTTGTTTTGATTATTTATTCGTTGTTTTTTTGTTTGTTTGTTGTTTTTTGTTTGTTGATACTTTGTGTAAATTAGGACGAGACCCATCTTTATAGAAGGGACGTGGCAGCGAGCTACTAGTCTAAACTGACCACAGATTGCGACGTCGAAGGTCAGTGTTCAAGTCTTCTATAACGCTTGGTCTCGATTACAGTCGGATTTAATACTCTTGAACTATGCACTGCGTCTTAATATTACCAGTAATAGCCAACCTTCAAATTAACAAGGAATAGATGAGATCTAGATGTACTTTGGCTTGGCTACGTTCGTAGAATACCAGTAGGTCGACTTGCACAGGACATTCTGTATGGCGATCTTATAGAAGGTAGGAGTGCCGCTGGTTGCCCACTTTTACGGTATACTGATGTATGCAAATGCGATTGAAGCTCTTCAAAATTGACACTAGCAGCTGGGAAAAAGTGGCACTGGATAAATCCACATTGAGAGAGATAATAAAGGAAGGGTCACGGATTGCAGATGCCATACACAACAGAAGCAGAAAGAAGGGTGAAAATGCAACAGCGCCCTGGTGATTACATATGTCCAATCTGCGTATCAAGGATTGGCCTTTTTAGTCACACAAGAAGTTGCAAAGGGAAAAGATCGTCTCTCGAGACGTAAAATACCACAGAAAGAAATGAAACATTTTACAAGAAGAAATGGGTAAAAATGTATCTAATTTTCGTATTTAAAAAAATATATATAAAAATAAAAATTAGAAAAAACATTTCTAAAGAGAATAACTCCATATTTACAGCTATATATCTAAATACTGTAAGCATTATCTCGCCTTTTATATCATCAAAATTAATTAATTACCATATTTAATAAACTATCTAGTTAATATTTTTTATTAACCATTCGGTTCAATTTTGTATGGATTTATGTGTTGTCTTCGACAATAAATAAATGTGCAAAATTTCAACTTCATCTGAGAACAGGAAGTATGAGAAATAACGTTTACAAACTTTGTATCAGACAGACAGAAAGTTGTTTTAAGCGTTTTAAACATATAAAATAACTTATAATAGTTCTCCTTTATTTTGCAAGTATTTCAAATACATGACAAGGGAAGCCCTAACCTGGAGCCCTCAAGGAAAAAGAAGGAAAGAAAAGCCCATAAATGCAAGGCGCCGCGGTTGGTAAGCAGATGGCAAGCAGATGGGAAATGAAAAACCCAAGATTGGTGGCAAAACCTCAAGAAAGGAAGTCCCAGCTTTGGTTGTTGTAGGTCTGTAAGTTATTTAACTCTTTCAACTAAAAGTCTCGTGAGAAAAGAAAAACCTAAGGGCTGAATAGTTCACAGACGTAGAGACAGAGTTATCGCTACATAAAGCACAATAGCAACGAACCAGAACAATCCTATACCGTTATATTCTTGTAGCCTTTTCTGACTAATTGATTGTGGAGAAAATCTTCACGTATTGGCAGTACAATGCGTTTTTCTTCTTGGTTCCATCAAGAAATCTTCAAATAAGGTAAACTCCTCTTTGTTTCTAGTTTTCATATTTTCTAGTGCACATTTTCCTAAATTAGGCCTTCTTATTTGTAATCTAAAAGTTCCTCTAGTATAATCTTATAATTTAATATGTAGAAACAAGTTTTTTTCTAAATGTTTAAATATCACCTCTTTCGTCCCAATCAAGTTAGTTAAAGAAGAAAAACCAATTATTTAATTAATTAGTGGTGATAAATACATTTTGTTTTATTTAGAAATGGGGTATAAATGTTGCGGGTTGAGCAATATGGCTATAATTGTGCTGTTCTTTCCCTTATATTACCTTTATTTTTTATATTTTGCTTCTTTATTTACATTATTTTCGACAAGGATTTTCATTTTGTGTAAATCCCGAAATATAAATAAATAAATTCACTTTTATTGAGTAGAGATTAAAAGTTATTATTGTTCTATAAGTTTGGAATGTAGTTTCAACAATATCCTCATTACGTAATGTCAAAGACGGCCATCTGAGATTGAAATTTCGGACCATAGTAGAAGCATGTCTTCAATCATCTTTCTTTGGTACATAACGTTGGCTAGCATCACTGTTCTTTATACAGGTAAGTGAGATGAACTAGGATTTACTTTAATTTCTACAGCTAGCTCTGAATTTCATCATTGTCAAAAGCCGGAAGTAGATAAGAACATACATGTCAAAAAACGGAAGTAGATAAGAACATACATGTCAAAAACGGAAGTAATAGATTTATCGTTTGCAGCTAAAATTGGGAACACAGTATGGCTAGATGGCTAAGTTAATAGAACGTATTTCTAACAACGCAAATGTTGTGGGTTCGATCCCCATCTTGCAATTTTTTTTCTCTCTTTATTTTTCAATGACAAACAAAATATGAAATGTTATTTTACTACATCCCCAGTTTTAAAATTAAATTTGAATTTAAAAAAAAAAGATTTTTCTAAACCAATGTCTACTGGTCTACTGGTGAGACAAAAGATGTCTGCTTTCTCTTTGGCGTCATTTTACGGTTATAGTCAGCTCGCTCGTGAACGCATTCGCTCCGGTTCGGATGAGTTAATCCAAGGGCCCTCAACCTGTGGGTCACGACCCTTCGGGGGTCGAATGACGATATACCGGAGGTAGTCTAAGACCATGGAAAACATGATTTTTTTTTCTGACGTACCTTTGCCCCTTCCAAAAGTCTATTCTCAGTCAAAGATGAAGGTGTTCCTGAGACAGAAAGAGTTTGAGCTTATTAATAGCGATAAAGCAAAAATGGTTACTCTTTATTGTCAGTAACTGAAATCTAGATTTAATGTAGCAGTCATAACCTGACTTGTCTTTTTAATTTTCAATAATATATTTTTGCGATACACGGGTTTTCCAGACTATACATAATAATTATTCACAATTGGATTACATTTTATACTTTTAGCAAAAGCACAGTTTTTTTATGTTTATGAACGAAAATATTTTTCCTGTTGGGATCGCCACATTATTGTGAATAGTAAAAGGGGGATGCCGAGGTAAAAAAAATTGAGAACCTCTGATTTAATCGAAGGACATGCACATCATAGTGTAAAAAAAAATTAAGGGTAAAACTCGTACATGACGTCAATAAATAAAATACTATCGAAATCGTTTTCCTACTATTTTTCTAGCCCGTCCCTTAGAGCTAACAATTATTGGCCTAATGACATTCTTAGTTTTGTTGCTGTTTGTTGTTCTGTTGTTGTTTTATGTCTTAATAATATAAGATTGATTTCTGTTGGTTTATTCGTCCACAATCTTATCCTGTCTTAGCTGCAAGTTGCTCGTTCCCGAAAGATCTTCGCGGCCAGTGGATCCGTAGCAGAGATGACGCACTCGTCGTATTCTCTGACACTCAGCTGACAGGGCTAAACATCCGGTGGAACTCTCAACGCCTAAATTCTTTTGACTGCTACTCAAACACTGGAGAAAATTATATCATGTACGTCTGTGGTTTTATGTGTTTCGATTTACCAGTGGCGCCACTATGTTGGTGTAAGGGGTGCAAACCGCACGAAAAGACACCTTTCAAGAGCTAACGTTAAAAAGTTTAAAAGTTACTTTTTTAAATTGAAGCTTAGCTAAATACCTGGATATGCTTTTTATGTTAAATGTTTTAAATATTTTTTATTAGGGAAAAAATGCATTTGGCATGGGGGGATGGAGGATGGGATAGTACCAGTGGCGTAGCTACCAATGTGCGGGTGGTGCGGGCCGCACAGGGCACCAAGTGGAGAGGGGCACCAAAATTCCCCCAGTGTGTATTAATTTCCTATTTCCGTGAGCGTTTCAGTAAAAACGACTAATTGTATGGACACGAACAAACATAAAAACTGTATTTTAAACATGAACTTATGATTTATAAACTAGTCATGTCGATATTTTGTTTCATCTCCATGACTATTTCTTCAATACAATGTAAGCTATAGAACAGTTTGAATCTAATTTACTAGATTTATTTCGGACACACGGTACATGTTGTTACTACACTGATCAATGCTCTGTAATATAAAGAAGAAGAAGAAGACAGACCAACCTTTTTTTACTTCATTGTTTAGTCCACTGGTTTAATCTAGATATAGAGTTTACAAATATATTACTAAACTCTAGCTCTAAACAATTGTCTTAGTTTATTCATTTCTTTATGATTCTTTATAGTTTAATTTTGGAAATAATTATATTGTAATGTCAATATTTTTAAATAAGCTAACCTTTGATTTCTACGAGTTTTGTTTTTTAACTAACTAGTTAATTGTAATACTGTAACGTAAACAAAATGATGAACAGTGTTCAAGACAGACTAGTCTGGCTAGCGCCTCAAAACCATTTTAAGCTCAGACAGAGAAATCGGCATCTCTGATTGAATTGGCTGACGGCTTGGATCAAAGAGTGACTTGGAGTTAGTAAAATTACTATCAAAATACGATCCACTCTTGAGGGAGCATGTGCTTCGAACTAAGCTTTGTTCCAGACCAAATACATTCTTGTCTCCACAAATACAAAATAAATTTATGACAATTTTGGGGGATCACGTTAAAAAACAAATCATACAGCAAGTAAAACAAGCCAAATATTTATATATGACTTTTGACAGTACACATGATATCTCAAAGTTGGATCAAACTTCCCAAATTTTACGGTACTTTGTCATGGATAATGACGGGATGCAGGTTCGTGAGTCTTTTATTGACTTCATCGACACAAAGGACAAGCATGCTGCTGGAATCGCTGAGATGATTCTAGAGAAACTGCGTTCGAATGGCTTAGACATAATGGACTGCAGGGTTCAAGGCTATGATAATGCTGCGGTCATGAAAGGTCAAAACTACGGTGTCCAAAAACGTATTCTAGAAGTAAATCCCAAAGCACTATTCATTGCCTGCTTAAATCATTCTCTTAATTTAGCAGGAATTCGAGCTGCTGAAGCTGAAGTCAATTCGATAACAATATTTGGTACACTTTTCTCAACTTCAACACACCGCTGGGATATCCTCATCAAAATAACTGGAACTAGTTGAGACCAGCTGGAGCGCCAGAGGAGAAGCCGTCAAGATGTTAGGGATAAATTTTTTAAAATTATAGAAACTCTGGAGAGATTAACTAGCAGAGATGAACATTCATCGACTAGATCTGAAGCAGATGGATTATTAGTTGCTATTCAGTCTTTTAATTTTCTCACCTATCTTGGATTTTGTGCTCCTGTATTAACTGGAATTAATGATGCGCAAGTCTACCTTCAAAAACAAGGATTGTCTATTCGAGACTGCTCACTCAAACTAAAAACATTAGAGACATTTTTAATTAGTAATCGAGAGGACATCGCTGAAGCCAGCATTACCTTTGCCTAAAGCGTGTGTTCATATCTGAGAATCAGTACAGAACCTCAAAAACGTGTTGGCTATAAAAAAAAAAGAAGCCTGGTGAGAAAAGTGACGACTCTGTACTTACACACAAAGAAGAGCTACGAAGGGAAATTTATTCTACCTTGGACAGGATTGTTCAAGAAATAATCACCCGATTCGAGCAACTTCATGATGTAGCAGATAGGTATGAATTTTTGTCGCCTTCCCAGCTATTAAATCCTCAGGTCGAAATCAATCTCGATAGTACTCCTAGCGACATTGATAAAAACGAATTTCTGCTGGAGCGAAAGGGGCTTCAACTGTTTGTCACAATTGATCAGAAGCCTCCGAACTTCCAAAACAAGGACCTGTTGAGCTCTTGAAATTTATAAAAAAATTTCAGCTAGATGATTCAGTCCCGAATATTGTCATCATGATTCGCATATTTTTTACTATTGCGGTAAGCGTCGCTACATGCGAGAAAAGTTTTTCCAAACTGAAACTGATCAAGAATTACTTGCGATCAACGATGACAAATTTACGACTCACTAATTTAACCATTTTGTTCATTGAACAAGAGCTGGTGGAAAAAAGTGATTTCGATAAAATTATTGATACTTTTGCCAGCAAGAAAGCTCGTAAAATTCACTTGTAGTATGTTTATGTAAAAGTGATTTTTTGAATTAACAATATTTGATTAATGAATACATATTATTTTGAACAAAAAAGTAAGGTTTTACAATGTTATTATTTAGTTAGCTTTTTTTTTGGGGGGGGGGGGGCATCAAGATGAGGTACCGCACCAGGCATCATAAACTCTAACTACGCCACTGGATAGTACCGTTTACTAACCGCCCCGGGTGACACTAACTTTAGCGACGTCTCTGTGTAATACTGTTAGATCATGCATCTATTTTGCTGAATGGTTGTTTGTTGCAGATCTTCGTAATACATGAAACAAAATTCAATGTTGCCAACTAAAAACAGCCTGGAAATTGTGATAATCTGGTGCTAAAATGTGCATAAATACTATGGTTAAAAAATTGTTATTAAAAATATAGCTTATCAAGAATTTCTTAAATCTGTACACAATACAACGAATATTTCCAAAAAGATACTTATTTTGCTTTAAATGAAAATTTCCACACACAAAAATGTAAGAGAAATGTCATCTGAAAGCAGAAGGTATATATAGTTCGTTCATCGTGGTTCGATGGTGGCCACTTTTATCAACAAGGAGGCTGAGGGCTTTACACTGGGTTTTGAGTCGACTGATGAGATCTATGTGAACCCCATAATGTTTGGCTGCATACTGGGTGCAGGTTATTCTAGCTGGAGCTAGTGTCGTTGGCCTTGTTTGTTTTTCTCTGTCACTTTTCTTCTGCTAGTGCTGTTCTCTTGTCCTCTGCAAATTGTGCGCCATGATGCTCTGTCAAGTGCTTCTGTCTCCCAGGTGGCTGGGTCTATGCTGAACGTCTTCAGAGAAGCTTTGAGGGTGTCCGTAAAGCGTTTTCCTTGTCCACCTTGTGAGTGCTTTCCTTCCCTTAATTGGCCATACAGGAGTTGTTTAGCGATGCTGTGGTCTTCTATTCTGCCAATGTGGCCTACCCTTCGCAGCAGGGCCTACATCAGGATTGTGTGGATACTTTGCAGGCCCTCTCTTAGAAGGACTTCAGTATCAGACATTTTCCGTGGCAAAATGCAAAACTACAAAAGGCCACAAAAAGCTGGCTAGAAGAGAACTAGAAATGTTCTTGGCTAAATTTTTAAAGACGTTTTTTTTTTTTACTTGTTGAATATTAAAAGCGTTTCCCTGTTACAATAAACACGTTAAGCATTCATACATACTTGATTCTAGATAAATTCAGTACAAATATACATTTAGTTCAAGAGAAAAACTAAATCATTATTTAATCAGGTTTCCACAAGCAATGTCACACACAACAATTTACTACAAGTTTTTCGTATGGCTGTGTGGCGAATTGGCCGAGTTGTAAAGTGCTTGGCTTCGAAACCGAGGGATTTCAAGTTCTAATCAAGGGTGAAAAATTGGATTTCGAATATCCGGGTACTTCGGAAACCCTTGAGACAACTAACTTTGATGGCTACCTAACATAGTGGAAATAAAAGTGAGTTGGCCGTTCAGCTGGTCACATGACATCCTCGTTAATAGTTGGGCATAGAAACAAACAGATTTACATTTACACCATCTGCCAGCATAAAGTAACATAATGCCGATTTTATTGACATTATCCATGTTCTGATACCTCCGCTTATCGTTCTGTGACAAAGTATTTGGGTCGCTGTTGGGTCTTACAGAAAAACAAAAACGTACAATCTTAACTCTACTTTGAAATCGAGGACAATGTATTATTGCCTAAGTTTTAGTACACATTTCATTATTTTACAATAAATTTGAGTTTTTATTTTCGCACTAAACCAGCAGTTAGCGGAATATCAATGAAATCATGTGACACTTTTATTTTGTGTTCACTTTCAGAAACAGTACCTATATATCATTACTTGGTGACATGAACTACTTTGTATGCTGGAGATTTGTGAAAGTCACATCACTAGCCTATATAATGTTTGAAGTGTCTGGTAAGTTCAGAAACAAAACAAGTAAAGAGTTAAATTAGAATAAACTTGACAAGCTAATGTCTTTACAAAATGATTGATTGGTTTTAGGGATTAATAAATTCCCTAAATACAAATCAATGTCCACAGACCTTATAAACAGCACTGGGTTTGATGCTAATGTCAGAGGCTATGTACAACCAAATGATACGCCTCTGGACGCAAGCAAAGTCTGCACTAAGTCAACCTATTTCACTACTTTAGCCAAACAAGGTAAACCTTTAAAATTATTTTATTTTGTGGTCGAGGGAAAGTGCACGTGTCTGCGAACCCGAGTGTTTTGGGGATTTCTTAACTCGAATAGTTTTCAGACAATAAATAAAGAAATGCGAAGGTGGCTGGTCATTGCATTGGCCACACATTCTAAATAACAGTAGTCGAAAACGTAACTGAGATTTACATTGTGGTACCACACTACGTCAGGTAAGGCACATTCCTCGTCCCATATGCTAGGACAAATTTGTACAAACACTCCTTCTTCCCTAGTGCTATTAGAGCATGGAATGGGTTGCCTGAGCTAGCCAGGAAAACCAGTGACTTGGCAGAATTTAAGTCATTGGTTAATATGCATTGCTAAATGCATGACGCGTAGGACGTAATCATCTTCTTTTTTGAAGTAACGTCTGTATTATATAAGGTAGATTTTGAAGGAAATGCTAAAACACAATTGCTGTAATAGTCACATGATAATTTTATTTTTTTTCTGTAATATGTCACATTTTCGGTAACACAAAATATTAAACTCTGTGTAATTGTTATAATGAAATTGAGAGTTTGATATGTAGCGAACGCCTTAGAAGGTAAATTATTCACCCAATATCCTATTGCATGCCGGTAGATAAATGTTTATTGGAAGAAAAAACCCAGAATGTTTTTTTTATTGAAATAAAATATTTTAATCCATCAATTAGAAAATCGTGAAAAGATTAAACACATGCTATTTATCAAGCAGTAGTAATATACTCTATAATTTAATTCAATAATAGATTCACTAAAGAAATTTTGACATTAAGCTTAAAACTTATGAATTGAATTGACCTAGATAGAAGCTTTCTCCTCTATTTATAGGTTCCCCAACTCTAAAATCGAAGGTTCTTTAATTTTTATAGGAAACCAATTATCTCCCTTTACATTAGTTACTAGTAGGCCTATAGTGTTGAGTCGGTGTGTTGACCTATTTCTGTGTTTGTCCTCAGGGGTGGCTGCTGCTGATGTGGCCGCCACATGTCCACCCCAGCTAAACGCCAGCTTCACATACTCCCTGTGTTCCACGACAGAGCTTAGCTTCTGCCAAGATGACAAGTACGGAGTCGCCGACTATGGAAGCTGCTCAACGCAAATCTTTTATTCAGGTTGGGAAACATTCATCGCTATCGTATCCTTTAATTTTCTGCAACAGCCACTGTAGAGACTTGTGTTTCATTAATGTAGCTTAAAGCGTAACTTAGGCTTGCCAAATTTTTGTCCACTTTTCGTATTGGTGAAGAGTTGTAACCCATAATTTCCCAGAATTTTGATTTGCCTCATTCACTAAACGCAGGTTAAAATATATTCGTTTACTACGTTTATTTCTTACTGTTTGCGGTGCAGTGGCAGTGGCGTAGTTAGGATATGTTGGGGGGGGGGCAGTTGCGTAGTTAGGATATGTTGGGGGGGGGCAGTGGCGTAGTTAGGATATGTTGGGGGGGGGGGCAGTGGCGTAGTTAGGATATGTTGGGGTGGGGGCAGTGGTGTAGTTAGGATATGTTGGGGGGGGGGGGCAGTGGCGTAGTTAGGATATGTTAGGGGAGGGGCAGTGGCGTAGTTAGGATATGTTGGGGGAGGGGCAGTGGCGTAGTTAGGATATGTTGGGGGAGGGGCAGTGGTGTAGTTAGGATATGTTGGGGGGGCAGTGGCGTAGTTAGGATATGTTGGGGGAGGGGCAGTGGCGTAGTTAGGATATGTTGGGGGGGGGGGCGGTGGCATAGTTAGGATATGTTGGGGGTCAGTGGCGTAGCAACCATGGCGCAAAGGGTTCATTGCGCCCGGGCCCACGACCACTAGGGGCCCAAAAGGGGTTATGAAGAGAATGCGTTGACATACGAGTTTAAATGCATCTCATTATCACATTAGTTTAATTAAATCATGTTCATTGGTCTTAAATTATATTTCTGGTGTCCGAGCAAAATAACAAATCCATGTAAATCTTATTACTGTAGTATGTAATCTATTAAAGGAAGATAACTCTTAAATTGTCAGTACAAGCGTTTCATTTAAATCTGACATGATTTTTTATTTCATAATAATAGCACTAATTTCTTGCAAACCTACGCATTGTGGAAAGTGATCTAGATCTATATGATGCATAATATTTGCTTTTGCTTTGGTCCAAGTGTTATTTATCTCTTTTGTATTACAATGCCTATTGACTAGTTAAAATACTTAAATTAATTGTATGAGTTAACAGTAGATATATGTTTCTTATAATGCTAGACAGCCGTAACAGGTTAACCATATGCACATTTCGTTAGATCGACTACATGAAATCTTATCTTAATATAGTAATACACGAATAGCCCACATTTAGACAGTATGTCTTCCAAATAGTGGAAGTATCAAACATTTGTTCATGGAAACCGAGCGAGAGATCACAATCGACTTTTTACTCAGTAGATTGAGCATTCATTTCTTGACAAAGTTGCTTTAAAAACCATCGTCCTCTAACTAGACGAAGCTGATGTAAAATATGACCATTGCGCTGTGAGAAGTCTTGAAGTTCCCAGACCCATGACGACCAATACACATTAAGAATTTCTGAAGATTCAGCATGTGACTCGGAGTCCCGAAGTGTAGTGACGCAGTGGGACAGAGGAATGACGTGATAGAATAAGAGCTGGTGGTTCTTCTGTCTCTGCTTGTGGAGCCAGGAGCAGGGACAAGAAAGTAAATACTACTGGCCAACACTCCAAGACCAAATGCCGACCACGTCCTCCAAAACTGCTCTCTTTACCAAGAGGCCCATATAAGACATTGGCCCCAAATCACCCCAATAGAAAGAAAACTATATGGAGAGCTCCCTGATTTGGAAACCACTGCGCAGTTCATCTCATGTATTGGTCTAGTCATATGAACACTCCAACATAACAGTGAGAACGATGAAGAAGAAGACTATGGCTAGGGCTTGTAGGAAGATGTATAGGGAATAGACTGCTAATTAAAACGACGGATAGAGAGACAAGACGATCATCCCCATGTGTAAATAAACATCAGTTGAAGTCTTCACAGGTTTTATCAAGTATGTTAGAGTTAATTGTTGTGTCCCTTGGATGTGTTCGGACTCGCATTAGACTTAGTGAAGTAGTGTAAGGCAACACACACAGTCCAAGACAGGACAAGACAGGACAGATCCAAAGCTATTAGGACATTGTTCTCCTTTACCCCGTGAGAAACAGGTGTACCCTGTGTACTGTCTGGAGTAGAAGTTTGTTCTCATTGACATTTATCTCATTAGGGTACAGTAGAGCCAAGTTTGGGAACAGTCACACTTTAAGAGTGGGCCCAACTTCGCATTCCTGAACCGAGCCCACGGGTACCTTGCTACGCCACTGTTGGGGGGGGGGGAGGGGTAAGGATATCACTTACTAATGTTACCATACGGTAATTAACTATTCATTAATATATTCAATTTAAGTGTTTTTGTAAAAAAAAAAATAGTTGCTTTAAATATGCATTGATTTTCACTTAGGAAACAAAATGGGAATGATGAGATTAATTATACTTTATAAGTCCAATACTTAGTTTTAAATAATGTAAACATAAAATGAAGTTTGAAGCTTTTAGTGCTGAAGCAAATGAGTAAACATGGCCTGTAACATATTGTTACGGTGCGTGTGTGTGTGTGTGTGTGTTTCTATGGTAACGATATGAAGAGGTTTGCGATTGGCTATGAATGAAGCAACATAGATTGAATATTGTCGTCACTTGGTGTTAGTTAGGGGAGACAACTCCAGAACGTGAGACTGAAAGGTGGTGTTATTGTAGTGAGTTAGATTTGGTTAAAGAATATTATTACTAAATTCTACTACAGTTATTTCTTCTCATTTCAACTTGGTTTTGTATATACTATAATCAAAATGTTCTATTTAGTTTTGTTCACAAAAGGAAGATATTCCAGTTATTTGAAGTTTTATTAGTCATTAGTATTACGCCTACAACAGTTTAGTTTTCTACCGTCAGTTTTGTGCTACAATTCAACGACCGGTAACAACACATATAATAATAGCAGCACTGAGGTACCAAGGTAACTAACAGTTGACGGTGAAGAATATAGGGCGGAACATAAGCCCCAAGGAAAACTCGAATCACTGATCCGACCCTGCGCTATTGCCATGTTTACTTCTAGTTTGTTTCAGCGCTAAAAGTTTAGTTACTACCACAAATATATTGATGTCGTCCTATGTTACCGTAAGAGGGCGGTGAATGTTATTTAATATGGGGTCTTTGTGTTATTTCAAAAATAAAAAGTATATAATAAATACAATATAAAATATATCCAAATATTTTGTTTTATTCTTAAAAATTTGAAGATTAAAATATGAATTTCTACTCGGATTTCTGTTTAATGCGAATCTGTATAGCTGGTATACATAAAATTAGCTGTCAGTCAATTTGTTGTGTGGTTGAAGAATAGAAGGGATGAAAATGGGTTTTCGCACCGGCTGACACAAGTCCTAGTGACTCCACTGATAATTTGTTGTAGTATAAAATGGAACTAGATTCTTTCTTATTAAAAAATGGATTCTGAAAATGTCTAAATGTTTACCGAGTATGATATTAATATATATGTATGTCTATTGACATTTCAGTCACCGGCACATTTGCTTGTATGGGCTTTGTACCTCTTGATCAAGACATCTATATCAACTTCTTCTCCAGTGGCAGAGTCATTTGCTTTGTATGTAGAACTGCATCGTTTTATTCGTGATAAGACTAATAATAAAATGTATTAAATAAAACTTAAAAGAAATGAATAAAGAATGAGAAACTGCTGTAGCGAAGGATGTTCCAATACATATATTATACTTTTAAGGAGATAACTTTTTTGAGCACTCGCATCCAATCTCAGCATTCTGTAGATTGGTCAATGCACCTTAGCAAAGATGCCAAACTCATTCCGGCCATGGAGCGGCCTTAGGCATATGCTAATTAAGTAGCCGCCTAAGGCCTCCGAATTGTAGAGGGCCTCGCATAAGACAAAACAAAAATTAGAAAAATAAACAGTGAAACTTGAATAATGATCTCAAACATAGCTAAGCTCTATTTTTCAATTTCTTCTAGATTAGCTCTAAGTTCTTACCATGACTCAAGGTTTATTTAAAAGGTTTAGATTCTCCTGTTGGACTTGTTGAAAATGTCGAGACGAACAAAAAGAGGATGTATTTATAACAAGTAGTCAAGAAATTAGCTAATTGGCAAGAAAAAGTCATGAAAACTGTCATGGAAGATGCGGGTTCATTGATACCAAGGCACGTCAGCATATCAACTTCAATTGGAAAGATCTAGGCTTATGGTCATCTTCTATTAACAAAAAAGAACGTGTCAAAAACATATTGATTGATTTTTTATATAGATACAGATATGTTTGTAATAAATTAATTTATTTTACTTTTTCGTAGTATATTTTTAAATTTTCATTTGGGAGCCACCGAATTCACATCGCTTAGGGCCAGCCCTACTTGGGGACATACAATTTGCAGTAATCGTAGGGCTCAATGTAACTAATTTTTAAAGCTACATTATGCATTGCGGGCAGATGTTTCAAGAGGCCGGATAGCACGACTTTAGTGGCCGGAAATGGCTGATAGGCCGTATGTTGGACATCACTGCATTATAGGAACATGGGAGATTCCCTGTGGTGCTGGGGGGGGGGGGGGGGGGCAAAAAAGGGCTGAAGGGGGAGCAAATCAACAAAACTGGCCTAGGAAATATTGAAGGTCTTATAAGAGTCTTCGCCACAGCTTTGTGTGGACGTAAGCACTGTTGATTTTGACAATGTCCGCGCACACAATTTTGAAGCCTGCAACTTTCAATAGTACTTCTTAAATAACAATATAAATCTTCATGAAAGTCTCAACAGTCTGGAATTAGATAATAGGGAAATACTAGAAAGTTAATTTAGTTGTTAAAATATTAATTTAATAAAGTGGTTAGAGTAATAATAACAATCCGTGATTGAGCGTGATGTTGAAAAGCACTTTTCTCTTCTTGAATTTGTTTCCAATAGTTAAGAACGGGTCTTTACTGAAAAACTATATTTGCTATATTTGTATAAGTGGGAAGCGTGGTAGAGAGAATAAGTACGCTTGAACTTGGCTGGCTTGGCTACCTATGAAGGGGGCTCGATGTTCGACACCCGACTCGCCCAAAGGCAGCTTGAAAAACCCTCTCCCAGATATCCCCTTCCCCCAACTGGTCTACAAATGAGGTTGGTTCATAGCGCTCTGAACATGCTGTAAGCATGAAAGTAGCGCTATATAAAAGCTATTATTATTATTATTATTATTATATTTTTAGTCTGCCATTAATGTCATACTTTCTCTATATCCTTTCAGAAAATACCAGACAAAGTGACCGGTACTTTCAGCGGCGTCTACTACAACGGTGACTGCAGCACCGTGGTTACTGGCGTCCCTACCAGCATAACCTTAACAAAGAAAAATCAGTGCGGCGCCATGAGTACTACCATAACTACGACCAGCGCCACAACATCTAAGCAGACTACTTTATCAGAGGCGTCTACCGTTGATGATACTACAGAAATTCTCGGTAGGTGAAACGGCGTAGAAAGATTATAGGCCTAATGATTATAGGTTAAAAATATGTATAAACCTATAATGTGAATGATATGGATATTTATAACTGATAAAAGGAGGCGCGGTGGCTGAGCGGTAAAGCGCTTGGCTTCTGAACTGGGGGTCCCGGGTTCGAATCCTGGTGAAGACTGCGATTTTTATTTCGGGATCCTTTGGCGCCTCTGAGTCCACCCAGCTCTAATGGGTACCTGACATTAGTTGGGGAAAGGTAAAGGCGGTTGGTCGTTGTGCTGGCCACATGACACCCTCGTTAACCGTAGGCCACAGAATCAGATGACCTTTACATCATCTGCCCTATAGACCACAAGGTCTGAAAGGGGAACTTTACTTTTTTTTATAACTGATAAAAGATGTTTTAAGAGACCAAACCTGTGTATACTTATAGACTTCCACTCTAAACCCAGGATTACCTCCGATTAGTGTTGTTTTTGTGCTCTCTCATTTCCTTTCTCTCTCACCCTCTCTCTCATTCTCTATCTCTCTTTCTTTCTCATCCTCCCTTCTACTCTATTTATTTTATATAGTAACAGAAAATTCATTTTACATTTGATCTGCTATTTTTAATTAGTCGACTTGTCTTAGTCAAATGTATCTTTTAGTCTTTTCCTGTTCAGCATACTACGGGGTGTTTTTGGCTAGGGTGCATTCATTTCTGAAGAAACATGTCAATTAAAACAAAAACTTATTCATGTATTTATATCAAAGAGATATAGCCAATACATCAATATTTTACAAGCCATTTGAACTCATGTTTTTCGTTGTTCTCGGGGGTATGGCAGTTTTCAAACTGGAATGGCACACGATTTTCCCATTTACATATTAGTCTACAGTTTAAATTACAGGCACAATGTAGGTCTATTTTACAAATGATTAAAAACATCCATTTCATTCTCTTGGGTCTGTATTTTAGATAGTACCATGATTATTGACTTTCTGAAGTACTTGATTTACATTTAGGCAATATAGTTTATGGTTCCCACTTGCCTTGAGGACCCAAAAAAAAATTGTTTTGAATAAAAAAGGAATAAATTGCGTTATGTTGATTTCAAAACGTCCCCAGTGGTGTTAAAGGGAAATAAGTCAAATGTAAATAACCCAAATGTAATTTAACGAGTTGTCGAACTTACATTTGCCATATACCAATACAAATACTTTTAATACACAAGGTCAGGTTGAGTCTAATAAACAGGTCAAAGTGAAATAAATTACTGTTTGTTTTCCCAATCAGTGACAAGAGTGGAGGAGTCCAAGGGTGTCGACTCTGCGACAGTTGGGGTAGCAGTTGGTCTAAGTGTGGGGCTATTTGCCCTCGTTCTCGTGGCCCTTCTGCTATTTCTTGTAATCTGGAGGCAGAAGCTTGTCGTCAAAGTCTCAGGTATAGTTTGTATCTTTGGAATATTTCATTCCACTTTTACGTATTGATTGTCATTGTGCATTTTCCTCCTGTCCTGACCCATGGTTCCTTTTCATGTCGGTAGGTTCGGCAAGGTTGTCATTGCCGGAAGTGGTAATGGATATAAGCACTCCACTACCTATAAAATGCTTCCTAATAGCGTGCGTCTCAAATAGCCTCTGACAACCATGTGTGGCTCAGATATTTTAGTCAGGCGGAACTGTTCTCACTAACTGGAGAAGGGGTGAAGGCGAGTAACTGGCACATAAGCCGCCCTAAGTCAATAAGCTTCGGGCAGAAGGGGATCGTTACCGTTGGCTGGTTACCCGCCTTGGAGAAGGAAAACTCTGAATTCAAACCTCAGCTGCCTTGCAGCTAGACCCAATCATAGTAAAGGCTTCGGGAGTCAATCCTGAAGAAAAATCAGAAGCTGGCCATCCTTTGGCAATTTACAGCACAGTACCACAAGCTGGCAGAGCCTGCGACGCCGCTGACTCAAAACTGTATCGACACTTGCCGTTCCTTTGGATACATCAGAGGCGTGGAGAGGAGGGAACTGATGTGTGGGCGAATTCGCTTCGACCACAGCTAATGCCCAGGCATTCCTTTCGTCATCCATGAGATGATCTATAGACGCTACGCGATAGAGGGAGGCATTATCATGTCGGTAATTTAAGTAGGATCACGTCCATCCCTCCCTTTAGTCTGATTCTGTAATGTATCTGAAATTTTACGGCTTACATTTGTTTGGCTTCTTTAACATTTGCTATTGTTGGGGCTTATCTGTTAAGTTTTCTTTTCGCGTTGAGCCTACCTTATGGCCGCTGCTAGCGCTAAAGACCATCCAATAAACTGTAGTTTTTATTATTATATTGAATACATTTATAAACTGTATATGCTAATGAATATTAACTTTTAAAAATTACTTTTATAGTGCGCGTCTTTCTTGCCATAAGCATGCTAGGTGCAGCTATAGTCCAAACTCTTTTGTGGACGATTGGTCTAAGGGGGGTGTCTGGGGGAAGGTTCCCATTCTGCCTTTGGGCACTTGGGAAACATAAATCAGCTTTAATTAGACCAATAGTCATAGTAGCCTGAACACTGAGCTGTGACGTAGCGATGAGCTATTGGTCTTCACTGCACACAGTTTGCAATGTCACAGGTCAGTGTTCAGACCGTAAGATTGTCAAAAGAGTTGAGCCGAAGGCTCTTCGAGCTCTAGGTTTGCAGGCCTGCTTAAACTCTGTCTGCTCTGTCTGGAAGAGATCCAAGCCAATGTCTATATAAGATATTGATATATCCAATGTGTCTGACACTCCTGGCGCATGGACTATAATACATGGTCGAAGGCCGATCACACCGGGAACCCCCGCCATCTTCCTATGTTTTAGCAATCTAACCGTGCAGGAATCTCCACTAGTGTTACGGTCCCTTGACGAACGGTGCATGGATTATCGACAGGGACTTTGAATCTCTCTTTCAACTCCACACCGTGCAATGGGAAAGCTCTCGCATTCCCTTGGACACTCTCACAGGAGTTTTATTTTGCTATTCATTTAGTCTAATCTAATTACTTCGTCACGTAATATTTTCCACCCGAGTGCCACGTTGAGGCAGAATAGCGTACCCAGGAGTGTTCAGACCTACTAAGACTATTGGTCTCGACCTTAGTCGGGATTCGAACTTGATCTCTTTTATAGGTAGCCAAACGGTTTTTCCCTTTCTGTCACTCGCTCTACTATTTTGTAATATATTACAATAGAATTTTTAGATATTTTTTAATGTAAAATCGTTCTTCATTTGAACAGACTCGTTTACAGAGCCGAAAATTCAAAATAACAACAAAGATGACAATGTGGCAGTCAGCGTCATTGATTCAGGAATAAAGAAACTAGACCTAGGAAATCAAGACCAGAAAATGGGTCGCGAACAAGTCAATGTCAAGGACGCCAACCGTGGATTGAATTCCGACAATGGCAAGTTTACAGACAGAGGGCAACTCGAAGTTGGCAACACTGAGCAAGCAAATATTGGTTGTGACAATAACCAAGCCCCGACTGACTCCAACGTCTTTGTCGTAGATAGTAGTCAGTCAGGTCACAGCCGATTCGAAACGAATGGTGTCGTTGTCAAGGACGCTTATGCAATGAAAGATGGCGTCAAGGATATCCCGCCATACAAAGTTGATGTGAAAGATAAAAAGAAAGATGCCAAAGACGGCATTACAAAAAAGAAAGGAAACAAAAAATTCCAGTCCAAAGGGAAAGGAAGAAACACTAAGTAGTATAGTGGAAAAAAACAAAAAACAATATAAGGGTCTCCTAATGTAGAATTGTTAAATACAGCCATATATGGACAGTAGCGTAGCTAGGGTGAAGGAAGGGGGGGGGTTCAAATTTGAAAATCCCCGATGGCCCCCCACTTGAGAGGGAAAGCGCAAATGCGTGTCTGAAATTTGTTTTTAGATTAAATATTAAATATTACGCCATTATCTCATGTCATGATGTCGAATGTCAAAATGTAGGTTAAGGGGTCAATGCCCCCCGGGCCCCAAATACCTAGCTATGCCACTAATCTGTAGCCTGGGCGGACTGGCTAAGTTCATATCACTGACTTACAAAAAATTAAAGCAAACTACTGTCATTTGACGTTTAAGTCGACTAAAAAAGAAAAAAAAAGCATTGCAGACATTAATCAATTTTCAACCTGTCTCTGAGCTCCAAAGGTTAATTAATTTCAGATTTAGAATTTTTCCTACAATTTTTATAAGAAGAATAGCAGTATGTCTATATTGCATTGTAGACACCTTTAAAAAAATTCATTTTATAAATATACGGGCCCAGTGCCGCCAGTGGGCTATGTCCGAATCGACTATAAGGCCGGCGTCGAAAGTAGCCCTATCGGTTGGAATTGAAGTATAGCCCGTAAAAGATTTCATAATATTTTCTTAGAAATGGAGCCCACAGAAAGCCTCGACTTTATAACACATTTATAAACTTATTTTTTACAGACTTCTAATAATTGCCAATACATTTTACGTAATAATTGAAAAGACTTTATCAGTGGGCCTATACGTCTTGCTTGTGGTGAGCTAAATCAGTAATACATAGAGTCTACTTAGTGACTAATAACTCATGGCCTCTGAGGTCATAGTTACGACCCTATTATGCTATGAGCAAAGTAAGTAGGGTTATAATAAAATCATTGAACTTGATTAAGGTAAACCCCAGCATGCATAAGTTCAATTCCCCATTCATTATCAAATATTACAAATTAGGAAGACAAGCACGCGTGGGTTTCGATCACTATCAGGTCACACAATCCCTCACCGATATGGACAGCCAGTCTGGTATGTAGGACTGTTGTAATGTTTCTAATCTGTGCCTCGTTTTACTATATAACGGAATGTCTATAGCAGCGGGGCTCGGCCTTTTTCAACATGTGTGGGGCGAAATAACGTCTCTACATTTGTGTCACTGGCCGCCTCACCGCCTAAAGTCGAGTCCAATGAAGTTAGTACCGGTACTATGGGGCTTCTTTGTGCTCTCTGAACCGAATATGACCTCGGGCCGTAAGTCAGTATAGATAAACATTTAGATTCATATTTTACACTTTATTTCTCCCACTTCCTATTCGCTGATCAAATTGTAAATTTTCCACAATTATTCATTGTCGTTGACAGCAAACGAATCAATGTAAAAAAATTTTAAAGAAAATTTACTAAGCTAAGGGGAAATAAGCCATATATATACACTAACACTGCAGAACTGCATGATTTCTTTTGGCAAATGGTAAGGCTTATGTTCAATGTTTGGGTCATAAACTTTATTTCTCACTGATACTTAGAGGTGCGGCGGCTGAGCGGTAAAGCACTTGGCTTCCGAACCGGGGAGCGGGGTTCGAATCCTAATGACTGAGATCTTTAATTTAAGGATTTTTGGGCGTCTCTGAGTCCACCAGCTCTAATGGGTACCTGACATTAGTTAGAAAAAAGTAAATGCGGTTGGTCGTTGTGCTGGCCACATGACACCCTCGTTAACCGTAAGCCACAGATACAGATGACCCTAAAGACCACAAGGTCTGAAAGGGTATTTGAATATTTTTTTTTTTGTCACTTAAAGATTATATTAATTATAGAGACTATATGTATTTATCAATTATTCTTAATTACAATTTTCACAAAAAGACTATTTAATGTTTTAATCTTTGTCTCGGTGGTTACATCAGTGGTCGAAAATAGTTGTAAGAGCTGAAGTCTAAAAAGGCGAAAATAATTTAGCTCAGAAGGCGGTATGAGGTAAAGGGGAGATCCACACCTAACGCGCTAGTGTTACACCACCAAAATCTTGGGCTAATTTTGTAGTGAGATGGCTGCCTGGTCGTGCGGTTTGCGCGCTGGACTGTCGTTCAGATTTATCGATGGCCCAGGGTTCAAACCCTGCCCGCTCCCATCCCCCGTCGTCCTGCGGGAGGTTTGGACTAGGAAGTAATTATCTTCAACTCTGAAGGAACATCCGAAACATGTAAAACATTTTACAAACAAACATTTTTACCCTAAAATTATTTTCAACTTGTTAGGGCCTTTTGGGTTTTCTAGTTTTTTTTTGTTTTTTTTTTAACTATATACATGTAACCTATAAGTAATTAAACAGCTCAGAGTCTGGCACTTTGACCATCTATCGAGGCTTGATAACTCATGTTCCGATTCAGACTTGAGTAACTTTTTTTTTAAATTGCTTTTGAAAAAAACAAGGAAATCCACCCCCATATATCTGGTACCTCCTTCCCATAAGTACCTGTACGCATAAATTTAAATATTAAAAAACAACAACATTGAGTTGGTCGTTCATGTTATTCATTACTTGTGTTGCAGTGAGTAAAAGTGTGACTGACTTGCAGGGTCCGGCTACGAGTTTATAAGTCAGTTTATATTTAACACGAACTTTTTTTTTCCCTGGCTAACTAAATAACAAACGAAACAATCCTTTTCCTTTATGAAGCTAATGGCTTTTTGGAGAGTAATTACTTTGTTCTTGATAAAAAAAAAATATTTTTACCCAGAAAAAGTCTGGTTACCGTACGCCAAGGTATAAAGCCAATGTGTACCGGTTCGTAAAAATTCTAATTTAGTGTTTCTAATTTGGAAACATTACAAGACAGCACCAGTAGTCTAGCATCGAATACTGGACCTAGTTAGAGACAGTACGGTATAGAATACTTTAGTTTAGCCAAACGGATTATTGTACACAAGTTGGTGCCGCTAATTGTTCCAGAACGTCTTTTCTTCCCCCCCCCCTACCCCCCCCCAAGATTTACACAAACTAATTTATAGGAAACTTGAGCCGTTTACGAAATCCGTGTCCACCCAGTGTCCGTCCATCAATGAAGAGCTAATAGGAGAAATTGACAGGAAATTGCGACCTTAAGGCACCTTGCAGCAGTGTTTCACCCTGGGAGGAGCCTGCGGACGCAGCTGGTCCCAAACTGTATCGATTTATAGCTAATTCCTAATCATGCATCATTTATAAGAGGATTCATAGACGCTTCGCGCAAGAAGGAGGTCTCTTTATAACTAAGTTCTGAGCTCCTTTAGTCCCGTGTTTATTCTCACCAGTGACTTATTTTCGAGGGCAATGCCGTTGTCTTGGCTGCAACACCTTAAGGGAAGAGAGATTTAGTTTGGTATGTCTACAGTAAAAGCGTTGTGTAGTCTAATATTTAATACTTTTTAAAAAATTATTATCTAACTGTGTGAACGACTAGAATCTAAATCACTGAAGAGGTATAGCTCGTGAAACCGCTTATGAACTACCGGTAGATAGGACCGGATTTACCTATAAGCAATCCTAGAAATATTTAGGACTGACATATATTATGTGGATGACAATGGGCCCCAAAGGAGCCTTATTCTTCAAATAGCTTAGGGCATTATTAAGTCTAAATAGGGCACTGAATATCACAGGTCAAATTTATGGAGCGCTTTTAGATAGAATTCTAATACAGACTTACAAACAGGCTGTGATATTTTCAACAAAATAATGAAAATGAAACATAAAATATTTATAACAAATTTAATACATAAATTTTCATAAAACAGCAGCTCATAAAAGTTTTGATATGCAGTTTAAGAAACTTTTGTAAATCATCTTTCGACTGCATAGGTCAGGGCAATTTTAGCACCACAATTAAATTACTTGAATCTAGTCAGCTCTAGACTTGAGTATCTATGTACTAGGAAAGTTTAAATATAAATAATTATACAAGGTTATAGTTTCATTACCCACTTCAGAACATGAAATGAGATCAAATGCCTCCACAATGACAAGTTGTAATTGATAGCATTGTGTCAAGCCATAACTGGTGCATACCCTGACAGACAATTTGAACAATGAAGATTCACTGAGCAAGATGTTAAGGCCCCTATGGCAAAAATGATTTAGAGACATCTAAACAGGAAGGCCTGAACCTAACGTACTGAAACAAGATGTGTTTAATGACAATGATCTATTTGTTATTTAAATACAAGCACAACAATGAAGTGAAAATCACACATCTGTATTGACTTCAAGAAACATTCTGAAATAACTATTTGCTAACACTAAAATAATCATTGATTAAAAAAAAAAAATGAAAATACAAGAAAAGGAACAAACAAGACAATGAAACAATGACATCTGTCCACGACAATATTGAACAAACAGATACACAGACTTAATGTTAACTAGATAACACTATCGTTAAGTACAAGGAGCAGACAAAGATGTCTCATCATCTGACCAGACATTTTCAAACACATCATCATCACCCTCATCTAATGGCTGCTTGTCCTCCAGGGAAATTTTGTGCAAATTGGCGTAGAGCTGACCAACGGTCATGTTGTCCAGAATGCAGCGGAGCACACCCCCGAAGAGGGCATCTTCTTGGGCAGTGCTGTAGTCATGATCAATTAAGTCGTCAAACAGGAACACAGCATTCCCTTCTGTTGGTGCCTCATCTGAGGCATCGTGCACAGCCTCTGCTTCGTCTTGCGGGTCATTGAGAGACAAGCTGGTCTGTGAATTGTTGTTCATTTCCGCAATGTTCAACGCTGTCCAGATTCTCTGCTGTCTCTGTAAGGAGGAACGAGGGGATTCTTGGGCAGAGGAGCGAACAGAGTCCGCTAAATGAACACCAGTTGGCTCTGGCAGCTGTGCTGGTAACGTACCGGAATCAGAAGTTGACTGCTGTAGTGATGAATGACAAGAATCTGTATGATGTAAAGATGGAGTATCACATTCTGGCTGGAGTAAAGATAGGTTATCACATTTGGACTGTTGTAAAGCTGAAAGCACTGAATCTGTAACATCTGAGGTAACTGGGTTGATATTTACATTTGAATGAACTAAACAAACGGATTCATCTGCTTCAGGTGCACTGCAGGCACCACCACGTGGTATATCTGAAAGTTATAGAAAGAGAGAACAACAATATTGGTATTAAAAACTAACTCCAGAAACATGAGAATTACAAGTCTGCAAACATGAGAATTACAAGTCTGCAAACATGAGAATTACAAGTCTGGAAACATGAGAATTACAAGTCTGGAAACATGAGAATTACAAGTATTTATGTCACAGAGAGAGAGAGTGAGAGAGAGAGTTAAAAAATGTTTAAAGTCTTGGATTTTGTATAGTTAGAATTTGAAGAGAGAGATTAAAGAAAGAACTATACTTGTCTTAATAAATGATGAAACAGTTAAGAAGGAGACTTGTGTCTATGTTGTGCCTCAGGAATAACTTTTTAGAGGTCAATCATTACGACAATAAAAGAGTCCACATCATAACACTAATATCCGTGACAAGTTTCAAATGCAGATGTTAAAGTTTGAGGAAAAGTGTTCAGTTGGTCAGTGACTTAGAAATTCCACCTCCATCCTGCCACCATTGATTCTTGGATGGACATTGACCCAACTGGATGGGGGGAGGTGCCCAAAACAGTCTAATGATGAGGTGGGACCTATAATTGAGGCCCTTATCTCCACTATGAGTCAAAAGGATATAGTGAGTCATATATATAATGAGTATAATGAGGAATTCTCAAACACAAAAATTATAATTGGGTAGAGTTATAAGGTTTTATTTGAGAATAGAGTCCTTGTATTAACGGGCTTTCTGAACTGTAGGCCTTTACAAATCATTATTTTTTAGGTATATATAGTTATATTATACATTAGTTTTATCTTTATCTATAAAGCTGAATGCAAAATATTTTACAATTTATTTGTTAGTAGATAAGCATCAAGTAGGCTTGACTTGTACATTTAAGTCTCAAAAAAATATTTCAAAATGCTTACTTTACAAAATATGTCACAGTCTAAGATATGGATCCTTCAAGGAACCAGAAAATATATATATATAAACTTACCCATTTTATCTTTGTCTTTTAACACTTGACTGGAACTTTGTTGTCTGAAGCTTGGGAGTAATGAGTGAAGTCTACATCTCAGACCTGCACAATATAATGCAACAAAATTGTTACTCTTGTTTATTATAGAGGTTAATGTCTGTAACATTATCTGAATTGCTAGACAAATAATAAAGCTTAATAAACTGAATGGATAAGCTATTGATCTAGTGTCTAAAAAAAAGTAATCCCTATTTCAATCATTTAATTTTTTTTTATTTATAATTCTGGTGAGATTTTATTAAGTCCTTTCGTGTATGTAGTTTAGACCAGTTCTTATAAAACTTTATTTCTGAAAAAAAAAAAAAATCCCTTTGCCTTTAGCCTTACCTAAAAACATTAATACTACTTTTTTTTTTAATTATTTCCCCTTAATACATTGTACATCTACCATTTTCTTGTGCTAAAAAAACATTTTTTCTAGATTTGTTCCTTACGGCCCCCATGCTTTGGAACTGACGTCATTACTTTCCATAGCCACAGATGGAAAGTAGGTCATCCATAGTCCGGTCCAGCCAAGCGTATCAAGAAAAGCAATGTTTGCTTTTAACAGGGCCCCCAGATCCTAGGTCATTGTGGTTACCAAGTGAAGCGTGGCATTACGTCATAAGTTTCTCCTCAGACAATGTATGTTTGGATGTAGTGTACACTGAATGGACTATACTACCTTAGTCAAACTTGACTTTTTAGTTCGAATAGGCCGATATGGTACGATGTCTACTTTGCTTCTAGACTTAAATATTGAAATAATTCTAATGAGGTAGTTCCGGATCTCTTCTTTTCTCAGTCACGTGGGTGTGTTGTTTAAATTAATGACCACATTGATTCCATTGTAATTTTAACATGAAAATAGTCTAGATCTACACATCTTTAAGTAATAAAAAGTATGTTACAATAATTCACTAATTTTTATGATTATTTATTAGGACTACTAGATCTAGGCTAGCACTAAATCTAGATCTACATCTTATCATAGGAAGATATTGCCGTTATTACCATGTATAAGACCACAGTCACGTGACTTTTTATAAAGTAGGACAGAGATTCGGAACTACCTCATTAGTCTATACATCTTGGCCTCAACAAGCATTATTGGCAAATTTATGACGAAATCTGTCAAGTATCAATTGTTAAACCAAAGAAATATTTACATAAATCTTAAGTTAAAATGGGTTTATTTTGTATTAAGAATTTGAGTAATTCATGAAACTAAATAGCTAGCGTTTTGGTGTATTCTGTGTTTAGAATAAAGGAAGTTTTGATAAAACTGTTTAACATGTTTTTAAACACATTACCGGTATTATCAGTGGTTCTCAAATCGTGGTCAGCGAGACGACCGTAAGGGGTCCGCAGAAATATGAAAATTGTATATAAATAACTTCTCTAAAAGCCAGTTTATCCGATCGGATAGTTTTAATACCTCGCCCCCTCACAGCTGTTTTATATGTCTATTACTTACTATTATTTCAAGAACTAATTTTTATACTTTGCATCTATGTAGCTTTTTCACTTAGGGGTCCGTGGGTAAGTTTTGACTATGTAAAGGGCTCCCCCGAGTAAAAAAGCTTAAGAACGTCTGCCTTTGTATGATACGTTTGTTCACTATTTAGCAATGCAATGCAGAATCAAATGTACAAATCTCTACGTAATGTAGCGTCCTTGACATTTAAGTTTGTCGTGAAAATTCCAAATACTTTGATCAAATGCTTTAGCGATTGTACAGAGTAACCTGGTCTACCTTATACCATCGTCATACTGTATAAAGTATTACAGTACATTTTTGAAGAGGCATATATCTATACGTATCTCAGATGATTTCGTGAGTCTACACACCGTCAAAGGCCTTTACTATTAAAGCCATTTCTTTGTTACGCATTCCCAAAAAATACAGGTTTGTGGGTCATTTATAAATAGAACAATGATTCGGGGAGGAGTTAGAATGTCTGATAGCAGTTGATGACCCGAAATATATAGTTTTATTGGTCACAAAATTATTCATTTTAAGCTATGTGTTAATTCTGTGCCATCGGTCTTATATAATTAGCATAAAAGGTTTCCGTCGGGTCAGGGGCGGAGGTGTAGTGAGGGGGTGGGGCGGCGGGGCATCCTACAGCTTGCGGAGCCCTATGGGAAACGGATTGCGCGGGGCCTAATCTGAATTGTGATAAGGATAATAAGTGAAAATTAAGATTTTGTATTAGAAAATAAATTCGTCTTTACATTTTATTCATACTTTACTAAGTACAAAATCAATGTCAAATTAACTTTACGAGCCAGAGCCATCTACAGTAGATAGATTTTCTAACAAAAGGCCGATAAACATTCTGCCTTTTATATTTACTATTGAATAGCAAAATATCGCTTTTTTTTTAAGATGTCAAGATAGATGCCAGAGACAATTAAAGTATATTAAATATTTGAACTTCTTGTTTTGGTTAAAATTCGCCTTATTATTACATTTTTTATTAAATGAAAGCTGAATATGCAGGGTTTTTTTTTAATCGCGAGTAGGATTGGCGTTGTTTTGTCTGTTTTTATGGAGATTTGCATCGGTTTTCAGAAGATTTTAATAGTTTCAGGAGATTTTTGTATATTTTACAATTTCAGGAGAATTCCAGGAACCCTTTAACAATAAGTTAAAATGGTTTAATTTTATAATTTACACCTAGAATTCGCGCGGGGCCTATGAAAGTGCGGGGCCCACTGCGGCCGCATAGGTTGCAGTGGCCTAAGACCGTCCCTGCCGCCGCCACCCTTTCCGGAGGGATGCGCCACACACGCAAAGAGGCGTCTAAAAAAATAAAATTATTGGAGGTAATTGTATTGGTAATACATTCTAAGGTATGTTTTTGTTGTATTATATTATTATTACTACTTTTGATTTATAATCCTACATTTCTATGTGATGTACATGGAAAATGGGGGGACGGGGCCGTCAATGGAGTTCCTTGCCCCGGGCACACGTTTTTCTCTCCGGTCCGTGGTGTCATCTTGTTCACTACTGTATGACCCAAAACTAGATCTAAAAATGCGGAGGAATACAACTATGAAATGGGATGATTATATTTTTAAAAAGTAGTTCGTAGTTTATTCTCATCCCAGTGTCAAGGTCAACTAAATTTACACGCATAGAACGACAAAGGCAAAAACTGGCCAAACCAAAACCGTGAGGTGTCGATAAAGGGCCCACTGACGCGTTTTAATGTTTTGAAAGTGACCAGTACACCAAATCAAGAGCCCTAAATTACAAGGAGCCCTAGGCTTGAATGAATAGAGGCCGTTATTGAATCACGTGTGTTCGTAACAGTGGCGTGATGGCCTGGTCTTTGTGTAGGCCTAAGTGAAACGATAGCGCTTTCAAACAAATAGGATTGGACTGGGGGGTCAAGGATATGCAGAGTAACTTTATAATAGTAGTTTCCAGACATTTTTAACTTATTCTAGTATCCTAAATTAAATGTCGACTACCATATTTATATTTTTTTTACACCTATACTTATTTCTTTATCAATAACTTAGTGGTGTATGATAGAACTATTGATATAATCTAGAACCCAAATAGTTGTATGTAAGACAGAAACTGATGACGCGACAATTTTTGGGTAGCCAGGTTGTTGGTAAACAAGTTAGACCGAGATTCAGATTTAGCCACACAATCTACATTTGGCACAATGATAACAAAATTTTGTTACTACAAAGGAAAGTCTTTGGGTATTACATGTTCCCAAGTCAAACAGCTGCTAGGGTTCGTAACCGATTAATAATGAAACAGCGGAAAACTGATTTACTGCTGTAATAACTTATAAGACTTTCTGTGTCCGAATGAAATTATTACAAGATCTCCACTCTGGCCTAATGAAGCCAATGATATTTGCTGCCACACAATTCTCGCGTTGGTGGACAAGGCAAAAAATAGATGAACTTAACTTCACCTGCAGTTAACGGTTATCGAATGTCGGTCGTTTTAGTACTTAAAGGTCAAATGTTTATTAACCAATTATTCTCGATTTCACTGGAGCTTTTTTTTCCCGCAGCTCTTTTATAAACTCAAGTTAACCTCTGATAGAGCACCTCTGGTCTTTATGATTTCTCAAATAATCTTCACACAAATAATGGATACATAAGTTCTTTTTGTATATGAGTTGTCTGGTACCGCTCACCAAGCAGACGCCGCTGGTCAAGGGCAGGCTATTCAACCGGAAGTAATAGCTGCGTTAACAAGAAGGCGCAGCTAAATAAATAGCATTTTCTAAAATACCATTTCAAAGTGCAGGTATCATTTCGTTTGAATTTCTGATGTTCCTTTCAAAAGAGAATAATTACATCCTATGCGTCGGCTATCCATACATATAGACTCCGAGTCGGCTATCCATACATATAGACTCCAGTCGGCTATCCATACATATAGACTCCGAGTCGGCTATCATACATATAGACTCCGAGTCGTTTTTTTTTTTTTTGGCTGTTTCAGGCAATACCATCCATGCTCGAATCGCACTTGCACGAATGGCACTTGCACGTATTTGTCCTGGCGTATGGAATAAGATATGTGCCTTTATCTTTGTTGTTTTTATTTTCAGTACTGTAACATTATTTTATTAAGCGGGTCTGATATCAAGTTTGAATGTTATATCTCAACCACTTTATTTTCTATCCTGAAGAAAAAAATAATGAAATTCCAAAAATTTTAATTAAATACTTAAATATATTTTAATATGCAGCAGTGTAGAAATTGTGTTTTCTTTGAAGTCTAAGCTTGAAGAGACTAATACATGAAAATTTTCAATATAACAAGTTTAGGATACACTCCAAAAAAAAAAAAAACACAGCATATACAAAACTAGATTTAATATATAAAAGTACCAGTAGCATTTTTACACATTTTCAAAATTTGAAATAAATAGACCACCTGTGATGATCTATCTGCTTAACAAGGCCAACAAAAACAATATTTTGGGGAGAAAGGAAGGCCAAGAAAGAGAAGAATCGATAGAAAATTCAATAGTTTGACTTAAGACTTAATGTAGCAAGGCAAAAATATTTGCACTGTTATTCCCACATACCAGGATGAAGAATAAAATGTGTATTGAATGCATAATTTTTATAAATATGTAAACATTTAAAGATTTATCAAAATGCCACAATTAACAACCAAGCTGTGTCACATGTGCAGAAACTGTAAGGAAGAGATGGGACTAAGAATTCATTGTAAAAACTCAACTGCAATTGAAAGGTATTGTCAAAGAAGCCATGGAATTTGCCTAGTTTAATTTAAAAATATAGGCTGGCTATGTTGTAAAGCAATTGGCTTCTGAACTTAACTTCTTTATATCCCAGTGGAATTTTTTTTTTTTTTAAATCATTTGAGACTGGAGCATCCAAATACATTGTAGGATATATCACATGACATAGATATCTTTGATTTGCTTCCTTTATGTTCATAAGAACAAGACTATTGTCAAAAGGAAATCAAAGCTTAGATCTAAATGCTTGACTTTTCAGTCAGGATAATCTATTGCTTGCATCAAATCTCAACATTATCAAAAAATGTTGAATGGATAAAATCACAGACCTATATATATTATACACAAGTCTGTGGATAGGACATTGTGGCTAAATCTGAAGAGGATACTATTGCCAGTATTGGAACAAAAACATTTAGATCAAATATAAAAATATATTTATAAATATATAAACAATTTAAAAAAAACATAACTGTTTTACTTCATTATCTTAAAATTTTTAACAAAATAGACCTCAATTAATTTATTTTCATTTAGTGCATGATCTATATTTAGATCTACTGATTGAAAAGTTCAGAACTATACAGTAATACACCTACAGAATATTGAAGTCCTGGGTTGGATCTAGATCTATTCCAGCAAATAAGAAATGTTTGTTTGAAGATATTTTGTGTATGATCTAGGTCTATGTAATATGTAGAGATTAGATCTAGATTTAATTATTTAGTATAATTTAGATGATCTATTAGTCATTCTATTCAACATAGGATTACTGCAGGGCAGTATAATGTCAATTAACACATTTACATTAGTCTTAGATATCTAGAACATAGATCTACTTATAATTAATAATATAGTAGTCAATAGTAGATTCTAAACTAATCTAAACCAACGTTTTCAATCTACATCTAGAGTCTAGAATAATATTCTAGAGTTGGATATTAGATTAGATTTTAGGTTAATAGCTTAAAATAAATTAAATGTTTTAATAGGCTATATCTTATGCCACTTATGGTATGTTGCCTAGAGTACATGTCACGTACCTTTTAATGTCTAATGTAAAAGCATAGTTAACATATTTAGATCTAGATCTAAAACTACATTATAAACAAGCCTACACGACAGTCGACACACACCAGTGAACAAATGTTTCAGCACAGCTAAATCTAGTCTAGAACTAGAATCTAGTTCTTTGTGTTCACTTTTCGTTATTTAAAATTACTGACACCAAGAATGAAATGGAATTAATTAATATAATATAATTATACACTAGCCTAGGTCATAGGTTTATAGGCATATCTAGATTATTCTAGATCTATAATATTAGAATGATAATATAATGATAATCTTGCTTGACTCTAGTTCTAGTCACTCTTGTTTCGACTCTAGTACTAGACTATATAGTCACTCTTTAGTCTATAAGATTGATTCTAGACTCTAAATCTAATATAGACTAGATCTAGAATATTATAGAATCTAGATCTAAAACTACTAGACTTAACTAGACCTAGAATCTAGTAGATATCTAGATCTTGATTAATCTGTATCATATGTCTATGTTAGATTTCTATTTAGACTGGTAATAAAAGATATAGATATAGATTCTATCAGTAATCATAGTCATAGATTGAATAGATCTAGATTCTAGAATGACTAGATAGAGACTAGTCACTATAGTAACTAGTACTACTAGATCTAGTAGTTAGGTTAGGTTACTAGTAGTAGATCTAGAAATCTAGATCTAAAATCTAAGTTCTTATGAATATTTTAAGTGTCGTATACAGTATAATAGAGTACTATAGACTAGTATAGACAGTTATTTAAATGACAGTACGAGTATAGTATTATTATAGTCACTATAGTGAAGTATAGTGTGGGCTGTGTGGCTTATGACTTATTTCATATTCGTAGTGTAGGCATAGAGTTGCCAGAGTGAATGTTTAAAAATAAAATACTCACCCTGCCATCTACTGGTCACTTTATTCACATTAGGCTTAGCTGTCTTGTCCTTGTTCCCGCATGTGCATTGTGTAGCTGAGGCCATCTCACTGCTACAATTTGTCGAGTTGACCATTCCGTGTGAGACTATCATAAAGAAGTAATCGCGAAACGAACCAGGCGATCAGCGACTCTGAAGAAGAAAAAAAAGTACTGACACACTCGGTGGCCTGCACTCTATTTAAACCAGTGACCCCACCACGGCTAGGCCGTTCTGTGTAGTTTGGTGGTAGTTCACCCCGCCCCCCCCCCTCCCACACCACACCTGAAGAAATGGGTCACGATTCGTAAACAAACTGGAACACTCTAATGTCCCTTTACTTCGCGGTGTTAGGGCGGTTATGGCTGGTTGTGTTTGTCACAAGTCTTTTGTGAATAAAAAAAAAAAACGCAAATCGCTAACGCCACTCCCCCCCCCCTTTTTTCTTTTCACTGGAAGTCAGAAACGATTCTAGCGTGAAGGCCAGAATGTCTCTCACACACACACACGCCATATCAAAGCGTGACCAATACAAATTAACGTCCATTCTTTCATCTAGCGAAACGCTGACGCACACAATCAACGCGCTGGAGTTGGGTGACCTTGACGTAACGCGAATAAAAGTAAGAAAAAAAACGGGGGGGGGGGGTCTAGGGGGTGCCGAAAACTTTGTAAATAAACAGCCCTTTGTGAGGTAAATGTTTACTTTCCAAAATTTGGTTGATATAAAGCAAACTCTAGGTACTACTCGACTTTCCAGCATGAAATATATTGAGGCTACTTGTACTATTCAACTTGTAATGGACAAATAGACTTACTTTAAATTCTTTTGTTTTTCCTTAATTTTATGTTATTAAAGGGAAACTCCGATAGTTTTTCAAATTTTAGTTTTTGACATATTTAAATTCTGCGTAAAAAGTTGTAATAGTAAACATTGTATCATTTTTTATTTAAATGCTCGCAAAATTTTATATTTAATAAATTTTACTGTAGATATACCAAAAACGCAGCTCTCGAATCTAAGTTAGGCCTACTTTATTTAACTCAATGTACCGTTATTCGTCAAATAGACACTAAATCTCGTGCTGTGTTACTCATTTTAGATTTTACCGTTTTGCACAGTTCATATAGCAGCACTTCCAGAGCTCAAAGCTATCTGGAAAGACAAATTGCTTTGCCATCGAAACTTATATCAGAGTGATGCGCTCCTTAATGGTCTTGACCACACGCTTGCAAATATTGGACGCTGACTGCAGAACTAGAGACGGGGATCCTAGCAACGGAATTGAGATGCTACAGAAGGATCCTAGGTAGGCCTATCACCTTCAAAGGCTGCATCACAAACGAATATATTAGAAACAGGATCACAACAGATATGGAGCTTAACGATGATCCGCTAACCACTGTCAAGAAACACAGGCACAGTAGACCTACTTGCAAATACCTCCCTTCAGGGCAGGGCCGGGCCGGTGCTACAAATTGCGGAGCCCAATGCGAAACGGATTGCGCGGGGCCAATTTAAGTCTGGGTAGGGATATACTCAAAAAACTAGAAAAGATTGATATTGATATATGTGTAACCTTTTGTTTTTAGTTTTTAATAAAAATATATACATAATAATAATAACATAAATAAATAATAATACATTCGCATTTACAATATTATTAGGACACCGTGATTGAGCTGTTACAAAGTAGACATGTAGTTTACTTGTCAAGTCTACGCGTGATTCTTGAGTCCTGCTACATGTACACATGTTATACATGAATTTATAATGCAGTTTTAACAGTAACGTAGTTATAACGCAGGCAAACCATTTCAATTCTGTGTCGTTTAACAATTATAATTAAATATATTTTTTTCCTCACTAGTTTAATGAATATATCTGGCTACATTGTAAGGTTTATTATAGATGGTTAAAAATATTAACATTGCAAAGTCGTTTAAAAATATGATAGATAAAATCCACTAGGCGCTAATTGAGGTTCAAATGCAACGTAATGTTATTACAATAATTCTCAAATTACCATGAAATATATATATATATATATATATATATATATATATTGTTATAAACTTGGTGGTGGCACAGAGAGGGGTAGTTGTGTGTGTGTAGTCAGCCGACGCAAATCGCCCCAGGCCAGCGCTAGACGAGCGGTCAACCGTGACGAGCTACGACGGTCAGCCGAGTCGAGTGTCAACAGGACAGTTCGGGAAGAATCGCCGTCGTGAACAGAGCTCAGGAGCGTCACGAGAGTTGTAGTCGTCTGACCACCTAGAAACGTCGAGCGGCGTTCTGTCCGGTTCGAGAAGGCCAGTAGGGACCCTATATAAGAGCGGAGGTGACGCAGTCAAGACGGTTCAGAGCCCGGTTCACTACAGTCAGGTCGACTACAGCACAGTTCAGCGGTGTGGTTCTGTACGGAGCATTACGACGGTTCAGTGCGGAGTACTGTCAAGTACAGTTGAGACGACTGGCGTCTTGATCTTGGTCTGCGATCGAGTCCGACACAACGAGCCTAGTGTGAAGTCAGTCCTGAACTGTTGAACCCAGTGCAAGCCCGGAACGAGACGGAGAGGCCAGTGCAAGAGTTGATACGGCGGAACGGTGTTATCGGAGAGATATTTGTACAGTGTACGTGTTTCCAATTGTACAGTATTGGCCGTTATTTATTAAACTATTAAAGTGTTACGTTACTTTGGAGCCCTGAGTTGTCAAGTTCTTTAAGTTGGTGGTGTATGGTGCAGTTTGCAGAGAGCATGGATAGTGAGATTCGTAACAATATATATATATATATATATATATATATATATATATATATATATATATATATGCTTTTTGTAAAAAAAAAAAAAAAAAAATAGGTGCCGGAATTCAGTGATTAGGTGCCGGTACTCAGTGATGGATTGCCTAATTTTTAACTACTAATAAATTAATAATAAACGTTAGAATACAAGAAAAGTAATAATTTTTCCCCACATTCAAAAAGGTGCCGGTACGCCGTACCGATGCGTATCGCAACAAAAAAAAAAAAAAGCACTGTAAATAATATATTTATAGGCCTACCTGTTACAGTGGAGAATACTGTTACAGTGGAGAATACTATCTTGGTACCCCAGTATATGTAGGCCTACAATATCAGATTATAAGAGGGGGGACCATAATGGCTACATACTTCCTAAAACTAAAGAATAGTGCCGCTCTATAGTTTAAGAAAGGAAGATTTACTTGTATTTTTTGTATTCTCTATATAGCTGATAACTAGATCTATATTTAATTAAAGTATCCCTTTTTGAACTGGCGATCTATAGAGCACATGATGTGAAGGTCATCACAGTCATCTGTATTTGTGGCCATTAGAGCTGGGTGGACTCAGAGACGCCTTAAAAATCCCGACATTTAATATCTTAGTCTTCACTAGGAATCGAACCCGGGACCCTTAGGTTCGGAAGCCAAGCGCATCCACCACTCATCAATTCGCTAAGATAGTATTTTAAAATCTTTGACTTTCTTAGTTTCTACGTTCCTTCAGAAAATTATTATATGGCCTGCAGGGGTGGCGGCGAGCAGGCGGAGTTCGAACCTCGGGATATCCTCGCGACATGCGGGGCGTATAACCACACGAGCAGGCAACTAAGTTTTGATGTGGCGTTAAATTCACGCGTTGGATTCAACGTTTTACGATTATAAAAATATAACATTTTAAGTCATTACAACACTTCAATGCTAAAATTATCCACAGTAGCCGCTTCTTCTAGTTGTATAGACGAGTCATGGCCTGGCCATAGAAATATGTACAAAGGGTGATACGGCACCCTCTTCGTGTGCTGGACACCCCTGAATTAACCGACATAGAGCTAGTTCAAGACTTTAGTTTCCCGGCTAGTTTTTTAACGGATATTTAAGGCTTATATCCAGGGCCGGCCTTACAAGTTAAGGGGCCCTGTTTAATGAATGTTTACGAAGCCCCTCTTGTAATTTTTTTTTACAATAAGAACTATTAGGCTTACTATTAATTCAATCATTATATCAACATTCATTATGCGAGCATAGGAAGGAACTCAATTGCAATAGACGCCAGTGGCTTAATTTAAGTTACATCAATCGCATGACACACTAAATATGTTAACCATTTAAGTCCTACACCTTTAAAATCATGTGACAAGAGCCATATGAGTGATAGGGATATTCTAATAGTTAATTGCGGGGCCCCTGACAGACGCAGGGCCCAATTAGGAGCAATCGATGAAATCGTCCTATGTCAGGCTCTGCTTACATCTATTTCCATACTAGTTGATACTCTATCTATACATACAGTCAGCTTAATATTACTAATTTTTGTTTCCGTAAACAAAATAATGTGCTTTTCGTCAACTGTTATCTTGATACCCTTTAACAACTGCATATTTAAGCCTGTTCAAGAAAAGGCTATAGAAGATCAACTCCCTTCCACTTTTTTTTTTGTCACTAAGATTTTTTAAGGCGACTAAATTGGCAAAAGTCCCACATTTTCAATGTTCTGGCAAAACACATAAGTGGCGCACAGGTCTAAATAATGGTAAGGTTGGATAACCTTTAGGAGAGACACAGTGGGCTAAATATAAGTTAGAGACACACACACATACAACGCCTTGAGCTTACATTTTGTTTGGTTAACGGCGCTCTGTAAAATAAACTAATATTACCACGTGAATGTTTCAACTACCCTAGTAGATTTCCTTACATAATACAGAGACAATTGTTCCGAGTTCTCATTTTCACAAGTTAAGAAGTTTTTCTTTCCATTTCTATTTTTAGCTTAGATCTAGATCTACAGAATCGGGACATGTCTTTAATTTCAAAATAAACGAAACACTTTATTTAACGCTTGTTATCCGGTATGTAAAACACACTTATGTTTTGAAAGCAAAAGATTCTCAGCTGAATAGAAGACGTTAAGATTTGAATTCTAATTCCAACTGTTTTACTGTGAAATAGCATTATGACTTAAAAAAACAAGCAACTCCGTCCTTAAAACTATAACTACTAATAATGTACAAGTTATTTCCCTTATTCAATATCAAACAAAATAATCAATTACCAATGATTAATTGACTGAGTATAATTTTTTTCTTGATTCATGTTTTGTTAGGTGCAATAAATAATTGTTTAAAGTATTAACTTGTTCAGAGAATGCGTGAAGGAGAAATAGCCTTAACAATTATTTAAGGGGACTAAACCCAAAAAAATTAGCCGTATCTGTGAATACTGAAGTATAAGTTTTCTTGTTGCTATTTAACAAAATAATGAATTACCAGTAATTAATTGTCTAACTTGTTACTTTTTAAAAATATTTATATAAGCTTTGTACCGGTAAAGATATTACAATCGTAAGAGTCAGTAAGTCTATTTAGATATAAACAGGTAGAGTTTTTTGCTTCATTTTAAGCAAAGATCAGTTTTTATATCACTCAGCACAAGTAAAACACGCCACAATAAACACTTCACTCCAATGTTTTATTTTGTTATTACATAAAAAAAAAATGACAATAGTCAATCAATAAATCACTGTGTCCAATCACCGAAACAAAAAAAAAAACCAATACATAAAAGAAATGTAATAATAATTACACAAAGAATGTGTTTAAAAAAAAGAGAATATTAATCTCACTTATTTTATAGCCCTAATACAACCAAAGACAAAAAAGATGGTTTTACTTGTAGTAAACAATGTGTGAGTATTTAAATAGTATGAGGGGGGGGGGGGTAAAATATTTAGAGACAAAGCTTGAGAATACCATGTCACTTTGAATATAAGGATCACTGCTCACACACCTAATTATTTAAGTTCCAACTCAACTGGTGCGAACAAAGCACAAAATAATAATAATATACTGAATATACTATTAGCATGTTTAGAAATAATGTCAGAGACTGTCAATAAAATAAGATGTGTATGAGATTCAATGACTATGAAGACACCTAGCCACTTTCAGTTCTGATGCCCTCTAGTTTGCTTGACTTTCCAATGTCCCACAGCTGAAGACAATCCATTGTTTAATTTCCCACCTCAAGCAGTCATTAAGGAATTAAAGTAAGTATACACACAGCATGATTTGAGATTTATCTGCTCACTCCAATCACTTACTGTTTACTTCTGCAACCCATTTTAAAAGTTATTATGTTGTATACAAAATAGTATATGATACATATACACTAAAAGAAATATATATATTATGTCTGGCTAGTTGTTTAATTTTCTTAAAACATGCCTGTGATAACATGTCATTAGTATATTATGTCAAACAAGAGTTATCTATATTTCAAAACTTTTTTTTTTATTTCAACAATTGACTGTTATCAATGGAAAAATTTTAAAAATAAAGATGAATGAAATCTGAATTAGACTAACAACTTAATCACAAATGGAAATCTAATTACCAAATTATAGAAAAAAAAAAAAAAGAGTAGATATATGATTGACAGATTATGTTTCTTAAGTTAGTGAAGTCTTTTAAAATTTCATCGATCTCTTTAAATGTAATTCTTAAAGTCAATCTAACCAATAGATATATATTGATTTTTTAAAAATCTTATGAACTCAGATATTGAACTTTTATGTAAGAGAAATGCTATTAAAGTACACATACTTATATAAATGTTTTACAACAATATTCTAAGTAATAATTAGTCATTTAAGAATCATCTCATGAGCCAGGTTAGAATATTAAACAGAACTCTTCAGCAAATAATCTAGCATTTCATTGTAAACAATTCGGTAAAGTTGTAGTACCAGGGACTTCTGTCTACCAAATGACAACATGGACGCCAGAGACGCTGCAGACAGCACTATCTTGCGGCTAGACCTATGCAAGATTTCAAAAGAGGGTCTCTATTGACACATGAGAAAAATAAAAATCCTTTAAGTTTGTAGCCCAATGAGTGCAATGGTGACCAGATTCGAAAGACAAGACAAATCACGTTGCAACAAAGAAGCCAAAAAGAGGAAAATGAAAGCAAGGCTGTATAACCTTCTTAAAAGACCTAAAGCCCATGGGAACCAGCTGATAAGAGGCCGCTGAAGTTGTCGAGAGAGCTTTCCACTTTGTGCATCAAACAGCATTGGAGGACCTAAGTCTAAGTAAGTGGCCCAATGACTATTGACTTTTATATTTCCCTCCATAAAATGTAATAGTAACATCATCCTGACAATGCTGTATTAATATTTTAAATTTATACTTTAAAATACATAGTTAGATAAATATTGCAATAAATTTGAATATGGCACCAGCAATACATTAAGATAGATAGTTTCTACCAAGTATATTTCACTACCAAAAATTTAATATGGCACTAACAATTGCAACAAGCTCGAAACTACTGCCTTAACTAGTTAACTGAAGAATAATGAAATCTTCATCGTCATTCTCTGATATAACTCTGAATGAAACACTTTCATTATCTTCTTGATCTTCCTCATAATCCCAAGTGGAACCATCTGGTGAGGACATGCCACCTTTAAGGTTCTCAATTACTAACGGTGACTCACTATTGCACAACAATGAATCGTCTTCCGACTTCTCAGGAAATGGGTTCAACTGGTTAAAATGTTTGTTACTGACTAGGTTTTTAAAATCAAAGTTGCAGAATTCAGCACTGGATGAGCAAGGGTCTGTCTGAAGAGAATGGGCATTGATGATGTTTGTAGTATCTGGTATTTCACCATTTGAGCTAGACTGTGAAAACAACCTCAACAAAAATGGCCTCTGACCTACATACTCTGAGCAATGCTCTAGATCCCGGTCTGATGGTTGCTCTATGATTTCAAAACTTTCACAAGAATGGGTTGACCTCATAAAAGAAGAGTGAAGTGGCTCCTGGGGACTTTTTTCCCTAATAATTTGATAGGCATGACCGGCAGTGAAGTCAAACTTCTCACTGGCTGGTACACTATGGTGATAAGTTACAGACAGCTGCCTACTACCTGGGTTGTTGTCATGCTCAAGAGGATGTGACTCCTCATCTATCACAAGTAACATGCTTGCAACATGACTAAGTGCGATGGATAAAACTCGACTAATTGAGTTTAAGGGAGACAACCAGTTCAAGCCATGTGAGACTCTTTCCACAATCACATTTACAGAGGTATGTAAAACTGCACTTCGATTTTCATCCCCTGCTTGATTATCTCGATTTGGTCTGCTGCCCATTTCAAAAGTTCCATCAATAATTGGTACAAAATGTCTATGGCTCTCAAGAGTGCTTTGGTCATAAAAAGATGTTACTTGTGCTCGTATAACTTTCCCAGGTCTCTTAGTACTGATACTTTGAAGCTTACAGTTATTATTTCCTAGTGTACATAGGTTAGAGTTTTGTTTTACGCAGTCTCTATTTATAACTTCTGAGACAGGAGACTTGCAGAGCTGAGTAGGGATTTTCTGTTCTATATTTTGATTGTCAGAAGGAGACACAGTGGTGCAGCTGAAACTTTGACTTTTGTCGAGAGGCAGGGGGTCGACATAATGAACCCGACAACCGTGTTGTAAATCTAAGCTGTTCTTGAGAGCATCTCCCGGGCTTAGGGTGGAGGATGATTTTGATAGTGTTGCAGTTACAACGCTGGTAAAACCAGGTGTTTCTGGCTGTCTTGTTGTGGTTACCTGATAGCTTTGTATGAAAATGTTCTTGGTACTTTCAGCATTGAATGTTTTAGAAATTTTGGACTGATTCCCATCAACCTTATCTTCAGTTCCTGTACAGGGTAAGACTGACGAGCATTTGCTGTGGGATTTAGGTGGTGTTTTAAGTGTATTTTGAACAGGTTCAGTAATGATTGTGTCTTTCCCTTCTGCATTGTCATTTTCAATGTGCACAGAGTCTTTTCTTTCTTGTGTCAGCTGACTTGAGCTTAGGTTATGGATGGCCTCTAGAACAGAAAAACAATTTAAATATAGTTATCAGTTGAAAAAAAAAAGCCCTAAATTATACATATATATATATTTCAATACATTGTATTCTAAATAAAGCAAGGAAACTAAATTGCTTTACTCTAATAATTATCCTATAAGATACATAGTTGGATGGGTACAAGGTCATGATGTGTTTATCAGGACAAAGATGCCAGGCATTCCAGACTTCAAAATAACTGGCTCAGGGCAACTCTAAAAAAATAAGTTAGACTGTAAACATTTCCTGAATAAAACTTCATACACATAACATGTAGACATTTTATCTTCATTTTTAAAACTAACACAAAGAGTAAAATATGTATATTTTACTTCAACGATCAGTAATATAGGAAGAAAAAGAAATATTAATTTACATTTGTAAATAAAGTTTGCAATTCAATGAAGTCCAGTAGGAAATCTGCCCAATGGCAGCATTATCTAGTTGACCATCGGAAAGGCTTTTATCCAACAGACAGGTGTGTACCAGGAGCTCTTCACACCAAGTCCTGTCTAAAGGTTACACAATGGCAGCACCCATTACTGGGTTAGATTGTGCCATACACATGACGCACCACAACCTTTTCAACCTCCTCTAGCTATTAACAGTCTGCAACTGCACTAACCATGGGGAATCACTTCATATTTCTACTTTTTTATGTCTCAATACCGTGCCAAACCAGTGTCACTCCGATGAGGCGGTGGATTGGCTATTTGTTTTTTTGGTGGGTGGGTATGAGTATTCTAGATCTAGATATTCTAGATTATAAATATATTAATTATAAACATTATATCTACATAATATAGATCTCAGGTGTCTAGATCTTGTCATACAGATGATTACATTTTTTTCCCTTGTTCTCTTTATTATGGTGGAGCGTTCAGATGACTAGACCAATACAAGATGAGCTGCACAGTGGTTTCCAAATCATGCAGATCTCCATATAGTTTTCTTTTTATAGGGCCATTTTTAGGCCAGTGTATTGTCTGGCCCTTGATAAAGAATGCAGTTTTGAAGGACATGGTCAGCTTTCTCTGGTGACACTCCATTAGGGCAGATTTTGCTAGTCCCCATTTTTAGCTTCCAAAACATATGATGTCTCATTCTGTTGAGTCTGGTTCTAAGGCGAAAGATTAGATGTTGGTCATGTCAGGATAGCTTATAATAGGCGCCGTCTTTCTTATGATTCAGATGAGAGCTTGTCCATTTGTCAGCCTTCTAATCTAGATCTCTATAGTCACTATGTGCTGGTATCCATTGATTGAATAATTTTTTTTTTTTATTTTTTTTTTTGCAGTTGTTGTTATTAATGTCAAGCTTTATATAATAAGTGCTGTCCTGAGTCTTTCAATACAGGATTAGATCTATATCTATTAATAATTAATATTATACACATACTAGATCTATAAACTATACATTAATAGAGATATCTATCCATAGATCTATTTAATTTAAATAAAAAAATTGTAGACATAAATCATAATCTAGTCTAGATTCTATAATTCTAGGTCTAGATTATAGTTACATCATTATTATTATTTTGTATACTAGATCTACTATGTCTATACTAGTTTAGAATAGTGGTAGAGTCTAGATATTCTATATATCATTATGATAGATTAATTAAAATATTAAATAGATATTATTATTATTAGTCTAGATCTATATTTATATATAGATCTAATTATTATTATATATTATTAGATTATTATTATTAGATCTATTCAATTCTATTCTATATAATTTTAATTAATTTAATAGAATCTAGAATCTAATAATAATTATAATATAGTCAATATAGACGATATCTATAGAGTCTAGATTCTAGGTTATTTACTAGTCTCTTACCATTAAAATCCAAAACAGTTTGTTCTAGCTCATCTGCCAAATGCGTCACTGCAGAACTAAGCAGTTTCTTTGTATAATAAACCCATTGCGCCATCTTATTTTTTGATTATTTATGATTCAAATGAGCCTGCTGAACTGAAGTGCTACAGTCTCTGCCACTGGGCTGGCTAAGTGCTACACTTGAAACCGTCACTGTCTATTAAAAAAAAAGAATTAGAGTACTGATTTGTGATTACTAATCTAGATCAGGTACTCGCCCTGATAAAATGTAAATAAATCTAGATCTAAATGTCTCATCATTGTTAGAGCCTTGAGGGAAAAAAAAACGCGAGTTTCGTCTGCTCTATAAACTCATCTGCAGTAGCGTCCCTTTTAACTCGATCGAGATTTTTAACTCCTTGATATCCACAAATGAGCGAAAATGAGGTCACATGTCACTAACCTACTTTTTTTTTTATTACGCAATTTTTCCCGCTTGCGTGTGTGTGTGTGAGTTTGTTGTTGTTGTTTTTTATATATATATTAAAAACACTTCTATACAAATTAATACATGGATTTTTTCCTTTAATTTAAGTTAAATAGGTCTAAATATTCTAAAATACTCGTTAATTATTATAATTAAAATATTAGATTACATCTACGGATTGGTGTCGAAAAACAACAACAGCCAGCTCAAGGTTCCGCACTCGACGTTATGTTCAATTCTTAACACAGCGCTAATCTATCGTAGTATCACTGTTAAAATATGTAACCTACAATAACTGTAGCCATATATATTATATAGCATAATACGTATACGGACACATTTGATTTACTATGCTAAAAATCACCTCTGAACAACACTTTTTGTAAAAGTTGGCAGCTTTACCTAAAATTTAGATTTGCTATCAGTTGGCATATATTGATATTAAAAAATGTTAGAATGAATAGGCTACCCGAAATTAGCAACAGTGTCAATCATCTATAGAAGTGTTTCTCAAACTGTGTTCCGCGGGGCCCTATTGTTCTGCTAGGCTTGAATAGGCATCACACAAATTACTGTAATAATTTACTAGTAGGCCACCACGTGAATTAACCTCTCTAAAAAATTAAGCAAGGAGTTCCAGGAAGTACTCAGAATGTGCGAAGTGTTCCGTTCGGAAAAGAGTTTGGGAAGCACTGATCTATAGATTACTATAGTCAGTTCTATTTCCAAGCCGAGATTACAAGGAAAAAAATATTGAATAATGTTTGCATAATCTGATCATTTCGAAATCATATGATCTCCCTGGCTTTGTACGTTGCGTGCCAAATGTGCTTAGGCCTAAATAGGCCTATAAATTTTAGACTTCTTACTTAATGCGAACGAATTCCCTATAACTAACAATGACTAATATCTGACTACGTTGTCTGGTTATAGCAGATGAGCTAAGCCAAAAAAAAAATCGATACCGTCCCATATGCTAAGACAAATTTATACAAATGCTCCTTCTACCCTAGTGCTATTAGAGCATGGAATGAGTTGCCTGAGCTAGCCAGGAAAACCAGTGACTTGGCAGAATTTAAGCCATTGGTTAATTATATGCATGACTAAATGCATGACGCGTAGGACGTAATCATCTTCTTTTTTGAAGTAACGTCTGTATTATATAAGATAAGAAGAATCGATACCGTCCTGATTGACAGAACGAAATCTTATGAAACATGTTGCAGAGGCGGTGTCTAGAGTGTTAAGGCGTAGCATCAACAGGTTGTCTGTAGGGTTGCTGTTCGTGCGGTGTTCGCGCTGGACTGTCGTTCGGATTTATCGATGGTCCTGGGTTCACACCCTGCCCGCTCCCATCACCCGTCGTCTTGCGGGAAGTTTGGACTAGGAAGTAAGTTATCTTCAACTCTGAAGGAACATCCGAAACATGTAAAACATTTTACAAACATTTTAGACTTGTGTTACGACAATACATGTTTTCTGATTAAGATTATTATATTACATGTATTCCGTTAAAGAATATTCCGTCCTAACCCAAACCCCCTGCAGGACGTCAGTGGATGGATGGCCGTGGGCTCGAAAAGGTAAGTAGTATAACCCGCGGTTAAAAGAGACCTGCACAACGACCAACATGCACCTCTACTTTTTCCAAACATTAGAGCAGGTTGGTCTCAGAGGCGCTCTAATGGATCCCAAAATTAAAAAAAAATCACAGTCGTCATCAGGATTTGAACTCCGGATCCTCCGGTTTGGAAGCCAAGCACTTTACCACTCAGCCACCGTGCCGTTCCTGCATCACTGAGACGACAGACCGGAAGGCATACCACACGCCCAGGGTCAGGCAGCCATAACCCTTAGATTTTGAAAATGTTAATTTGGCAACACTGCCGATGATTTATCATCTTCTTTTGGTAATCTAATTAATTGTTTCCTGTCGTGGAGTTACGCTTGCCTCTAAAACTCAAAGCACGTGGGATTCTATTCAAGGCCTGTATAACCAGTTGTCCATAAGTAGCAGAGTGGCGCAGCGGAAGCGTGCTGGGCCCATAACCCAGAGGTCCGTGGATCGAAACCACGCTCTGCTAATCTTAATTTTTTTTAACTTTTTTTTTCCCCGTTTCAATTCTGAGACTTTTTTTTGTGGGGAGTGTATGTCTCATTTCGTGCAAATATTTTAGATTGCACAACTATTACTTATGAGTTTATATTTTAAACCAGTCGACAAAGTCTAGTTTAGGCATATCACGTGATGGTTGCCTTCTTGTCTTTTAATTTCAGAAGATCAATCTCATAACCCAGCGTCCAGTTATAGCCTATGCTGTAGGGTTTTGTTTGTGTGAAGAATTTCTTGTTAGGAAACAAAAAATTTTAATTCTCCAAATGCAAATCTTGAGAGTATTTTTTTCTTCTTCGTTCTTATTTATATAATGTTGAAAGGTTCAGACATTTTGGCCTGTATCTAAAATGAGTTGCGCAGGTGTTTCCAGATCTGGTAACTCTCCATTTTGTTCTATAAGGGGGTTTGGGGGCCAATATCTTGAGCGGGCCTCTCGAAAGGATATGCAGTTTCGAAGGACATGGTCGGCATTCTCTGGTGATGCTCCACAAGGGCAAATCTCACTAGTCCCCATTTTTTAGCTTCCGTAACTTGTCTCATTCAGCTGTGTCCGGTCCTGAGACAAATTATTGTGAGTTGGTCATGTCAGACAGCTCCTAATGGGCATCTTTTTTCTTGAAATTTGAGTGAAAGCTGATCTATGAAAATATTGAATACACACATATATATTTCAAGCAAAGTGGAATCTCGTTAGAGTTTTAATTCCATAATAATAACATGAAGATTGAGAGGTATGAACTGAACTGGCTGATTTCGGACCCTGAAAAAAGCACGTCTCCTGTATATACAGGTCTCCAAACCGAAAGTTTAAGAATCTACTCCTACATTAGTGCACTCTGTGTAGACAGTCGAAGCTTCTAGAAAGTCAAGTTTACTTTCTTCGGGAACCTTGAGGCGTAGGCCTACAGGTTTCACACATAGTTATCACATACGTATGTACAGCAGAGTGGCGCAGTGGAAGCGTGCTGGGCCCATAACCCAGAGGTCCGTGGATCGAAACCATGCTCTGCTAAATTTTATATTTGTAACATTTTTTTTTTCAATTTCTAAGTTGTCGTTTTTTTTTTCTTTACAAACTAATGTGGGGCAAATATTTAAGAATCTTAGAGTTGCACAAATATTAATTGATGACTTTATATAGATTTCCAGGTCTGAAAGGGATACCTTTGTTTTTCTCCATTTTACAAAAGTCTTTTGCCAAGGTTATTACCCGAGACGTAGAGCAGAGTGGCGCAGCGGAAGCGTGCTGGGCCCATAACCCAGAGGTCCGTGGATCGAAACCACGCTCTGCTAATGGCATTTTTTCCTATTTTTTTTTTTTTTTTTTTTTTGCATTTTTATGACGTTCTTAAATTTTGTGCACAAATCATGTAGGTCTCTAATTAGTTTATAAAAACGGTTAAGATTCTAGAGAATGACATTGGTCTACATATAGACATACATATTTTATGTCTATAGGCGACTATAGTTCTACCTTAGTTTACAACTTTTGTGGAGCTACAATTTTCGCTTACAGATGGACACTTGCCATAACCCCAGGCAATAATCATACTAACTAAACAAATTTTAACGAAAAATATCATGAATAGTTAACTTTTACTTCATAATTCGTTATTATTAATTTTTCAAGTTATGCTAGTGAGGCGACCACAGCCAATTGGTTTCCCTTTGAAGAATCATAGAAATCGCTAGTAAACCATCATTATTGGTAATAATAAACAGTCTATGTCTACAAAACTAATAAAAACTAAAATCTTAGATAACTATTTGGAACAAAAATTATTTTAGTTTAAAATCCATCCTATGGTTATTTCCCTGGCCACTTTCGGAACTTAAAGTAGGCTCCCTTGACATGATCATTTGGAAGCGCAAGGTCCTCATATTTGTACAGTGCTGGGATAAAAGGAAGAAGGAGACTTAAGATGCGCTGCAGTTATTACATCAAGGAGAAAGCCATTGGAAAGGTTACATTTTTTCTTAGCGATCTACAAGGCAGCGGTTAAAGAAGGTTGTCACGTGGGCAGCAAAAGGGTCCTCACTCTTCCCCACCCCATCAATGCCTGGCACTTAAGATGCTTAAAAATGGAGTGGATTCACGGACGAAAAATAAAAACTTTTGTTATTAAAATTCCAGCTTACAAATAGGATTTGAGCACAAGACCCTCGCTTTGAAAACTAATTGCTTTACTTCTCAGCCACTAATAAAAGTACAAACCAAACGATTATTCCCCCCCCCCCACCTCCAGTAAAAGAGTATGTAACTAAACTTAGCCTTTCAAACCTTGCGATCTATTTGTGTGTGTGTGGGGGGGGGAGCATATGCTGATAAAAACACGTTTATTCTACCCCCAGTTAACTAGGGTTTTATGTGGCCAGCACAACTCCTGTCATGCACCCATCAGAGCTCAGTGAAATCAGTGGCGTCCTAAAATTCACGAGGCTTAAAATTGCAGTCTTCCCCTAGATTCGAACTCTGGACTCCTCGATTCGGAAACCAAGCGCTGTATCACTCGGTCACCACCACCCCCTCCCCCACGTAAAAGTTAAATATCTGTACTATATGAACAGTTGCCTAATAAACATGACAACATAACATTAGCTATAGCATTAGAACCAAAGATCTACCGTTAAATACGACGTATGTTAAAGTTTATAAACATGAACAAGATCTATGGCTAATAAAAGGCTGTAAAGAAAGATCAAACTATCATCATACGAACCTAATTGATCAGTCTGGTTATTAAACACAACACAGTAGTGTCAATCTCGGCCCCGTATAGCCAACAGTTTTCTCTCTCTAGATCTAGACGCACTGCACTCTAAGTCATCACACAGCTGTCGCACAAACATGTGTGTATTTTTGTTCCCCTTGTTGACAAACGCGTCTGACCCTTGACCTTTTAAAGGGGCGATCACATGATCAAAGTAACAAACGACAACAGGTGCAATTTTCCCCTAGGCCTGCTTGTAAATTTAACAGCTCTATCATCCATTTCTGTTCATCATTTATTTGACTACATATCCATCTGTTCTGTTTCTATTTTTATGCATCCATTTCTATCATTTGCTATCATTTTTGTTTCCTAACTATCGCTTCTGTTTCTTTCTCGCTCTCTTTTTTTTTCTATCATGCTCTTTTCCTTATTCTCTCTCATATTATCTCATTATTTCCTTCTCTCGTCCTCTCTCTTTTTCTCTCTTTCTTTCTCTCACTGTTCGTCTATTTCTACCATTCTCGCTGTCCACATTTCTCTCACTCTATCGCTTTCTTTTCACTCTTTGTTCTTCTTCTCTTTCCTTTTCTTTCTGTCATTTTCTTCTCTCTCTTTTCCTATTTACTTCTACTCACTTTATCTGACTATTTCTTTCTGTCCCCCCCTCTCAGTCTATCTCTCTCTCTCTCTCTCTCTCTCTCTCTCTTGCTCTTTGTCAGCTTCAATTTCTGTTAACCATCACTGAATGAATCATATTCCAAAATATTCCAAAATTACTGCTATAAACAAGTATGAAATAGGGCCTAAATATTTATATGTAATCCTACTTTTTATTCAAATAGTATAGTAAATGGCACACTAAACATTTATATTATATTTTTTGGTAATTGAAATTATTATTTTTTAAATGGGTATGGGAATCAAACCCGATTCATTCGCATTATTAGCGTGACGCTCGAACAACATAGCTAACCATAACTACTGTTACTATTACTGCTATGTCCAAAAATTTAACTTGAAATAAATGAATTTATGTTGCACTTGAGTTTTTGAGTTGTGATTTTTGACCAGTTTTTGACCACCAATGACATCTGAGTGTCCGTCCCTACCCTTGAGTCGCCCCTGATCAGTAACATACTTAGCAAGGCTCCAATACTCTTCCGATAATTCTTTCACGACCAAGGCTGAACTTTTCCTGTGCAATAGTCCAAAATAGTTGAGCCAGCCGTCAGGAGCTGAGACTGTTGACAAGGGGATTTAACAAAGTCAACGGAGTCAAGCTCCCTTGATCTAATCTCTGCACCAGTTACTTACGTGGTCAGGTAAACTGAACGAGGTATAGAGAGATGGGGAGACTAGTAACGGGCTTGACTTTCAAATATCAAATTAAAATTTAGCCTGGGGGGTTTAAAAAAAAAAATTTAAGATCAACGAAATATAAGATTGTTTGTTGTTTCCATTGGAGATTTACACAATAATGTAAACATTTTGAAGGAAGCTAAATTAAACCTATTTGTTGCCAAGTAAATACAAAAGGATTACGCTAGTAGATACACACGGCAATATACGCACATCTTCGACTATACAATCTGATGTATCCGTCCAAGCTGGTAATGACTATAGTCCATACTCTGGATAATGATAAGGTATGAAATGTAATAACTAATTCCCTAGATCTATTTTTATTTCAATTCCTACAATTAGTTTGCATTCTCATCATGGGTGGAAGGAGAAACTTGGAAGAATGAAAAATAAATAAATCTAAAAATAAAATTACGCAATTTATTCAGAACCTAGTGACTCAAACAAAAACAAGTTTTTATATATCTTCCCTAAAAGATTATTTAGAGTCCTGTGCGATGGAACTCCGAAAATATACATACATCAATCGGAGGCCCTAGGTGGTTGTCTATTTTGTCTAGGCTTAAGGCTAGCACTGCCTTATGCATAAGAAATAGGCATGATGGCTGAGTGGTAAAGCGCCTTCGTTCCGAACCGAGGAGTCCCTGGATCAAATTTTGGTGAAGACTGGGATTTTTGTTAATGTCTGATCCTTAGGGCGCCTCTGAGTCCATCCAGCTCCAATGGAAACCTGACATTAGTTGTGGAAGAGTAAATGTGGTTGTCCGTTGTGCTGGCCACGTGACACCCTCGTTACCCGTGGGCCACAGAAACATTTACATCATCTGCCCCATAGATCGCAAGGTCTGAAAGTGGGGAACATTTCGTCTAAGAAAAATCGCCAGCTAATAGGCCCTACAGCAGGGGTTTTCAACCTGTGGATCGCGACCCCCTTGGGGGTCGATTGACGATTTGCCAGGGGTCGCCTAAGACCATCAAAAATAAGGATTGTTATTGTCTATTCTTCTATTGCTGTGTGTGTCTATGAGGGGGGGGGGGGTCGCGGCAGAATGGTATATTGTAAACAGGGGTCGCCGAGCTTAAAAGGTTGAGAACCGCTGCCCTACAGAGATAACTCTGTTTTGACCGTTATTCTATTTCAAAATTATTAAAACATTTTAAAATTAAATTTGGCCTACGATTTTATTTTATTAATGAATTTTTTTTTGTGACACATTACGGATCACACAGTTTCGGCGGTAATTATGACACCCCTCTGTAATAACATTCATGTAGGCTACTGCATAGCTCACAGGACTTCATATAGCATTCTGAAAAATACATAGAATTTGAAATTAGAGTCGCCCAAGATTGGAACCCGGGTCCCTCGGTTCGTAAGCCAAGCGTGTACATGTACTTAAAAATGACCAACAGCTAGCCTCACGTTGGCAACTAAAAGCTTCAGAGGTATATTTATGGCCCCTAATATATATGTCAGGTCAGTTGACATCAACCTTTCGGCGGATGTTACCAGTATTGTATAAACTCAGAAAACAAAACGACTTTAAGTGTACAGACTAAGAAAAATGGAAATACCTTTGTGTTATCATAAATGATAACTTATCATTGAAATCCCCATATTAACGAAATTATTTTGTAAAAAATTAAAGTATTAGGATTTCTTAAAAGAATTTTTCACAAAATCAAACAGGAAGATAAAACTAAAATAGGCCAATAGTAGAATATGCTTCCTCTGTTTGGGGCTCCTCAACTCATGAAAACATAAAAAACCTAGAAAGCATGCAAAATAGAACCGTAAGATTTATATCAAACAAATAGTCACATTTGATTACAATAACATCATTAGTACAACAGAGTAACTCCAGGACAGAAGACTAAAAAGTAAAGTAGCTAAACTATAAAACGTAATGAAATGCTCAGAAAGACACAAATATAGTAACACATTCCTTATTCTATATGCTGGGACAAATTCGTACAAATGCTTCTTCTTTCCATTTACCATTAGATCATGGAATGGGCTGCATGAATAGTCCAGGAAAACCAACGACTCAGCAGAGTTTAAGACATTGATTGACATGCATACTAGACTGACACATGAAATGACTTATGACCTAATTATCTTCCCTTTGAAGTAACGGTCTGTAAATGTACAGGTATACGATAAGACGTGTGTATGATACTTTTATTTGGCTACATTTTAAAGGCTACCTTTTGCCGATACTACTATGCTTGAGATTTTCATCCAGATACTTTCTCTCTCAGTCTCTCTCTCTCTGTCTCTCTCTCTCAGTCTCTCTCTCTCTCTCTCTCTCCCTCTCTCTCTCTTATTCACTCCTTCTAATGATGGTAATTATATAAAATAATCACGAGGATTTATGATTCCCCTTGTCGCCAACTCGGGCAGTCAAAGGAGATACTGGAGCTTATCTTAATGAAGGGCAGTCAGAGGAGACACTGGAGCTTATCTTTCATGGGGGGGCAGTCAGAGGAGACCCTGGAGCATATCTTTCATGAGGGTCCCCAGTTCTGATAACACGACATGTACTTTTCACAATAACATAATTTATATTATAAACATTTATATTATAAATAAGTGTTACAAATCCTCCTATTAGCTTGAAAACTCTGCATGAGTTCAAAAAGGTTAAAATAAAATAATAGGTAGATCCTGACTGGAAAATGAACAGTGGCTAGTCGGATATTTCGAAATATTAGAGAAACTAATAACTACCCAACTGACCAAACAGTGGGAAAAAAGGCGTACAAATGTCAAACTGGAAGCTATTTCTAAATTATTTTAAAAAATTGTATTGGCTACTTTTGAAGCTAAAGCATGGTGCTCCCCTTTGAGAGTTAAGGTGGGGCGGTCGTCTCATTCGTTCTCTCCACCCCTAAGTGCCGCTTCTGCACTTTACAATTCGTTGAAACCTGCGATATGGGACTGCATATTAAACAATCCCTAGACCACACTTTACCATATGGTACGTTAGGTGTGGTAAATCTATAATCTATGATACAACGCAGGCGAGATATTTGTCAAGATCTTGATATCAGCTCTTGATGTCTATACGTCTAGGATGATTCTTACTGATGTAATTTAACTGATACAACACACGCATCACAAAATACTATGGATTAAAGACCACAATATTCAATAATGATATAAATCATGATCTCTGGACACAAATTTTCATAAGAAAAATAAATATTTAATTAACAACTATAATTACATATAATACTCATGTGATTCTAGAATTAAAATTTAATAATCACATAGATATTGATACTTGGCTGTAGGTCACGATGAACTCTCCATTTCTCTTGTCTCTCTCTCTCTCTCTCTCTCTCTAGTCTCTGCACGGATCCTGGAACCCAACGTCACAGTCCGCTCAATACTAGAGTGATATCCCCTTGCGTAGCAGGCAAGGATACACCATATATAGATCTACCGTCTCTGACCGTCAGACTGTCACTAAGACTCAGACAGTCGCCAAGACTGTCACTCTAAATAGACAAATAATCAAAAATATCGCTAACAACTAGCTAAAGCGCCATTCTATTTATTCATAATCAATTAACATCTAATACTAGATATATAACTAATAAAAACATTTCTTCTTACCCTGGTCCTTAAGAATTAAAGTTCCTACATGTTGTCTCTGGCAAACAACTCACACATCTTGGAGCCAAGATCGCGAGCCAACCTCGGCGACTTGCTCCCAATGTCTGTATGTGTCGTTCACCAGAAAACGCCTAGCATACGACACACGCCCCTGCTAAAACTACATGGCGTTGTGTCCCGATTGCCCCAAACTCTACTCTATATAGGCTGAGTATCTAGCCTACGCCTAAACTAACATTGCTAATGTCTGTCCCGACCCACATATCAGTCTCTCTACAAGACAAACACCTAACTGACATTGTCCTAACCTTTGTCTGGTCTCTGTCAAGTCTATCGGTGAGCTTTGATAACATCTATTAAACTAATTAATAACCCTTGCACAACACTGTGACATCTTCCCCTTCTCCTTTGACTTTTGTTGCAATATTTGCAACCAAAGTCACACTAATACGACTCACTAAACTGCCTCTACCATCTCACATTTGGAGAACAAATTCTGGAACTATATTGAGACATAAAAATAATGTTATAGAACACATGCAGCATTGCTAACCAAAGTCTTTAGGCAACTGTAGCACACTGGAATAAGATTATAAAATCATAAACAAAGTGGTTGTAATTAAGAAGAAAAAAAAATCAAAACAAACATGTGAACATCGTCATCTCATATATCTGCACTGCAACTGTCACAAACTTCAACTTTAAACATCAAATAATATCAAACGTTGAACAAACTAATCAAATGACCTTGATAAACTGATGATCTGTCAACACAGCAACATCTCACTGAAATAAAAAAATCCACGACATACCTAATGTCGGATATTCTATATAGAGCTATAGCCAACTATCATCAACACGTTCAAGCAAAAAAAATAGACGGCATACAAAAAACTGAAACCAGGCCCAACAAAACTCGAGACCCACTGTAAAAAAAACAACTCTTGCCGCAACAACAAAAAATCATTACGTCACCCTGTGACTTAACTACCATGAATCCGTACAACAAGGACACACCAGGTAAAAAAAATCAACGCTCGACCTCAACTAAGAGGGAGAAGAAAAACAAATGTCCCTGCCCTCTGGCATGGCACTGGAAACGAAATTCCAAAACTTCCATTAACAACTACAAGGTTTGATAGGCATTACTAAAATACATGGGTGGGGTGGACACTACATGACCCAACGCCATTGTCTGTCTCTCAAACCCCCTATCCCGCCTATCAAAACACCAAAATGGCAACAAAAAAAACAACTGGCCAACAGTACTGCTCACCTGGCTAACCATCTACAAAACTTAACAAGCTAAAAAGCAAGAAAAAAAAATAACTGAGGACAACGACACTATACGTTTGCCCAACGCGAACATACAGGTCCAACCCCCTTCTACCTTCTCCAAACAATAACTCGCCCCTGTCTGCCTGCAAAAAACACAGTATAAGCACAGTATAAATGTAACACTGCCCAGTGCAGTAATTATGCTTTAAAAATAATGTCCACCTCTTTCTATCCCACCTCTATGAAATCCCTAAGCTCCCTATCAAAAATAAAAACAAGAAAACTTACACCTATCTCACTACATCATACAGCTTACCTAAACATTGAAAAAACACGCGCTGAAGATAACTACGTTACCCTCAAACCGTGGATACACGAAGGCCCCAGGACAATGGGCGCAGGAATCAGGAGTGACAGTCTAAAAATAGATCATGTGTGACGTCCACTGCCAAACAGCCAATTCACCTGTACCACAACAAATGCTAGGCAGAAAACAAAATGTAGAAAAAAAAAAATCTTGAAAAATACAATCATGGTATTACAAGTGTAAACAGAAACTCTACTTAATGCTAATTCTAAGTAGTGAATATTCGTCCAAACCTTTACAAGCAAAATACAATTTTCTCAATACTATGATGGATAAAAAAATAAATGTCAATACTATATCAAGTATAACTAAAGTATTTTCACTTAAAGAAAAATAACAGGTCCCAGTTATTCATTAGCCCCCAGACATCATTAAAGTGTCGTAGAAAATTAAAATAAAACTTTAGACGAGGCCCCAATTGTCAAGATCTTGATATCAGCTCTTGATGTCTATACGTCTAGGATGATTCTTACTGATGTAATTTAACTGATACAACACACGCATCACAAAATACTATGGATTAAAGACCACAATATTCAATAATGATATAAATCATGATCTCTGGACACAAATTTTCATAAGAAAAATAAATATTTAATTAACAACTATAATTACATATAATACTCATGTGATTCTAGAATTAAAATTTAATAATCACATAGATATTGATACTTGGCTGTAGGTCACGATGAACTCTCCATTTCTCTTGTCTCTCTCTCTCTCTCTCTCTCTCTAGTCTCTGCACGGATCCTGGAACCCAACGTCACAGTCCGCTCAATACTAGAGTGATATCCCCTTGCGTAGCAGGCAAGGATACACCATATATAGATCTACCGTCTCTGACCGTCAGACTGTCACTAAGACTCAGACAGTCGCCAAGACTGTCACTCTAAATAGACAAATAATCAAAAATATCGCTAACAACTAGCTAAAGCGCCATTCTATTTATTCATAATCAATTAACATCTAATACTAGATATATAACTAATAAAAACATTTCTTCTTACCCTGGTCCTTAAGAATTAAAGTTCCTACATGTTGTCTCTGGCAAACAACTCACACATCTTGGAGCCAAGATCGCGAGCCAACCTCGGCGACTTGCTCCCAATGTCTGTATGTGTCGTTCACCAGAAAACGCCTAGCATACGACACACGCCCCTGCTAAAACTACATGGCGTTGTGTCCCGATTGCCCCAAACTCTACTCTATATAGGCTGAGTATCTAGCCTACGCCTAAACTAACATTGCTAATGTCTGTCCCGACCCACATATCAGTCTCTCTACAAGACAAACACCTAACTGACATTGTCCTAACCTTTGTCTGGTCTCTGTCAAGTCTATCGGTGAGCTTTGATAACATCTATTAAACTAATTAATAACCCTTGCACAACACTGTGACAATATTCAATGTCCAGCATGCAACGTTGAAGATGCATATAGGCCTAAATAAATAAATAAACCTAGAATATCATATATTTTAGATAGACAGACAGACAGACAGACAGACAGACAGATAGATAGATAGATTTATAGATAGATAGATAATCGCGCTTGTACATTTATTCATTATATTTTTACTTAGAACAAATTAATTTTGTTGAAGATATACAAAGAATCATCGTAGCTCTTGTTTCTGCACACACTACTTAGATATAACTCATTAAGACACACAAAAGGCAGACACCTGATAGCCTATCGCTCCCTACACCATAGCGTCCACCAGTCCTGCCGTATCCTATCCTAAACAAAGTCCAAGGGCATGTAGTCCTAAAATCTCTTGATAAGCAATTGTTCCCCTGAACGCCAGACTGGCTAGAGTGGTCCGGCTGAAATGGACATGCCCGGTCACGTCTTGTGTTAAGAGTCGTGCCCCTTTGTTTCTTTATTGTTGGTCTGTCAGTTTTGACCCTCCAAGGCATATTTCTGATCCTAGAGTAGCGAATCTGAATAAAACATACTAACAAAAAAAGCATTTAAAAAAAAGTTCCCCCTTTTATGAAGCTGATTGCTATTAAAATTATGATACAAGTCTAATTAGGTATTTACACCCCCCCCACTCCTCTTTCAGACGTTGTGGTCTATAGGGCAGATGATGTAAAGGGAGCGCGGTGGTTGAGCGGTAGAGCGCTTGACTTCTGAACCGAGGGTCCCGGATTCGAATCCTGATGAAGACTGGGATTTTTAATTTCGGGATCTTTTGGGCGCCCACCCAGCGCTAATGAGCACCTGACGTTAATTGGGGGAAAACTAGAGGAGGTTGGTCGTTGTGCTGGCCACATGACAGCCTCGTAAAACGTAGGCCACAGAAAGATACATACATACAAAGATACATAAACAGTCGAATTTCAGAGAAAATAGTTAGAGCCAATTTCTAAATAGCCGCCCAGTGTCCAACGTTTTGAACTAATAAAGAGATTGCAATCCTAACAGAAGGAATATGTATACAAAATATATATACTGTATATTGATCAAGGTTATCATTATAATGATTCGAGCAAGACATGGGCGGTTATGAATCAAACAGAAACATAATAATAATAATAATAACAATAATATTCTGAAACGGTCGTTTACCAAAAGGCCCGAACAAGACGCTGGGCTTGAAGTACCCCAATAGAAAGAAAACTATACGGGGAGCTCCCTGATTTGGAAATCTCATGTATTGGTCTAGTCATCTGAACGCTCCAACATAACAATGAGAACGAGGAAGAAGAAGATGAAGAAGATTTTGAAACAGGAAGTTAACAACTTACTGCGATACCTACAAGAGGAGAAATCGTTTACGTATTTATTTTAGCGGGAGATAATCTAATTAAACCCTTAAGTTCTTGTAAATTATCAGTTAGTGCCCTTATTTCAACAGGCTATCTGTAGTGAAGTTTTGCAAGCTGTTGGTGTAGAACGTAATTTATCAGTATTGTTTCTAATACACTATATGAGTGACTATATCAGCGTGTTGATGGTCTATTTTGTTGATGAGTATATATATGTTAATGGTGCATGCGAGTCCATATGACACAACAACAGAATGAATCAAGAATATACTTAATAACGCAGGCTGATAACTTCAACAATTTAATAAACAATCAAAAGGGCACAGTCCTCTGTCGTCGCTAGCCTAGCGTCGTCTCTAAGGCGTCTTGTCCGTTATTCTTCTTGTTCATAATCCTACTCTGTTCTTACTCGTCACATTACTTAGGAAAAACCCGATTCACATCAACTTCTACGCATCTTGTGTCATTAAGACCGGCAGGCCGCGAGTAATATCTGGCTAGTAAATGATAATTATAAGTCAATAAATCTCTTGCACTGCCTAGAAGAGCGAACACCTTATGATTCGATAGGTATGAAGACACAATTGCACAATTTCCTCTTAGCAGCTTGCAAATTCTTCATGGGCTAAAAACCGAAACCAAAAATAAAAACCTGGATTTAACACGGATCTTGAAAACGGCTCTAACGTTTTTTTTCCCTAGAAATTTGGCCGTTTATGTATATCTTTGGAAAATAATAGAATTTCAAGCTAATTGGCCACACAGGGAAAACTCTGTCTTGACCGTTACAATTTTTCAAAATATAGTCTTCTTCAATTAAATCTGGTTTGTGGTTGTCATACAACATCTTATAGAGTACAGACTTTTCTCCAAAAAAGAATACCACTATATCCTACGTATGTCCATGTGTCAATCAAGTCGTGCTTGTTAAGTAGAAAACTTAAAATCTGCTAAGTGATTGTTTGTTTTTCTTTGGCTGATTCAGGCCATCTATATTTGGAACACGCATGCATCTTCTAAGTCTTATCTTACACAACATTGACGTTACTTAAAACAAGAAGATGATTACGTCCAAAGCGTGTTCCTAGATCAATCTAGTTATACTTGTTAATCAATGAGTTGAAATCTGCCAAGTCATTGGTTTTCCTGGCTAATTCAGGTAACCCGTTTCAACAAATTTGACCTAGTGCTAGAATATGAAACAAGGAATGTGCCTTTATCTTTGTGTAATTCTGAGTATTTTATTAAATTTTGTTTTTGTATTTAAAAGATTATGGTTCTGTGTTTTATGTATAATTGCTACTATACTTTTTTAGCCTTCTATCCTGAAAGATTTAAGTTAAAATATTTTACTAAAAGGGATCTACCATGATCTATAGACCTTTTTTGGCCTTCCGCCCCCGTTTCGTATTTTTTTCCTTAAATTCATGTTAACATTTTTTTTTTACCAAAGAAATAATTTCCCCCTGCAACTCAACTTCAACCCCAGTAACTGATGTTTAAAAATTGTCATTTATATTTAAATTGTTTTAGTTATTACATCCTAGAAGCGAATCATCCGTTCTTCATAGAGCATTTTAAGGTTAATTTCGTAGTCAGCGATGTCCATTTAGTCATTACGTGAGATTGTAAAACGCTTTAATCAATGAAAGTCAAATTCTTTCCTTGCAGTCGGAGGTTGGTTTCATTCATTGGCGTTAGATGCCTGTCATGTAAAACATTTTTTTAGTTTTTGCCTGCTTTAAGTCATCGCCCACATATGAAACTTCCTGCTTATTAACTCTTTCTCTCCGTAATTGTTTTCCTCGTTTCGATAGTATTATTCGTTTCGCTCATTTGTATTTCACCATCCTGTTCTGATTAAACTTCAGAAACCTTTTTTTTTTATTGTTTGTTATCAGAAAATGTTATATTTGGTATTGAATTATTGGAGAATGCATGCTCTTTTTACACAACACAAAATACAATTTATAAATCAATTTAGTTTATTGGGGGTCAAATCAACGTTGGCATTGTCAATTAGGAGAGAAAGAGTTAAAACAAATTCTAATTTGTATTAAAGAGCTTAAGAAAACGAGCAATGCAGCTTACTTTCGAAATCCACTGAACCTCAGTTAACAATAAGAGTTTAACATGTTTCTTTTTAAAAAGTTCTAAAAAATGAGCTTATTTTCTGCATGGACTTATATTACATTTACAATGTTTATTATTAGATTCAAAAAGGAAAAAAAATGGTAGAATAAATTTTAACAAGTTGTTGCCTGTGTATCACAGCTAACAAGGTGAATAGTAGGCTAGATAGATCTGGATTTTCTTTATTCTATATTAATTATGAAGCCTTTCCAACCACTGGTGGTACCAGTTTCAATAAGCTAGATAACTACATAATTTTGAAATTATACTCCATCACTAGCCAAAAAAAAAAAAAATCCTATTGTGTCACAGATAAGTTAAAATATTTAATTCAAGTTTTGATCAATTTTATAACTGTTTTGTTTGTTTATTTTTTTTTTGTTTCGTTTTTCATTTGAAAAAAATAAAACCTTTTCTGCTTTGCCTTTATTAAACCTCTATTTGAATTGTAAGCGTTTTGGATTGTTCACCAATTTCTAAGTTACATTACTGTAACTCTATGATAATGCCTAGCAATGTAAAGCTTGGGAATTAGAAATGTGGAACATTAGACAAAGTAAAATTGCGTTCTAGCGAGTTATTGTAAATGTTTTTATTGTTATAAAAAAGGTTAAATTTTTCTATTTTAATGTTAGATTCAGCTTTTTTTTTTTTAAACTGTCATTTACATAATAATATATTAACATAAGTAAATAAAATAATCTATAATCTTAAAATAGTATTACCTAGTTGTTTGTTTATCAAATCTTAAACCTTTACGCGCCCAAGAATTGAAGACAATAGATAGGCCTACCTCCGATTATCTCAACAGAGTAAGAATTTAGAAATAGAAAAAGGGGATTCCCGAACTCAATTTCTATAGTTGTTTCTGTTCTTAAATTAGTAGAAAGCTAACTTTGTATAGATTTAGTTTGCTAGCGTGAAATGCGAAACATTTTTATTTATTTGTTTTGTTTCAGTGCCTCTCTCATTTTTGTTCCATCTCTACGTCCTTCTTTTATGCCTAGCGCCCCCTTACCGACCACCATTGCTCCCGGCACCTAGCGCCCTCCTCCCCCAATTTCACAAAATCCCCCCCCCCCCCCCCGGGAGCGCTAGCTCCTCCGCTGAAGACCACTTAAGACCACTACTATGTACCATATATCTAGTTCCAGTACTGTCTTATAATGTTGCCGTGTCTGGATCGGCATCCCCAAACTAAAATTGTATATTCTCTTACTAGATTTACAAACGCGCTAAACAAGTTTTTCTTTTCATGGGTTGGGGGGGGGGGGGAGAGGAATTGGGGCAGGGTATAAATGTTTCTTTTTTTTTTTTAAATCTATCATTTATTAGTTAATAACATCAAAGTAATCACTCTTACAGAGTGTAATAAGCTTCTTAAAGTAGGAAGTGTCTTAAAAAATAAAGCAACTATTTTTTTATGTCACTTGTTTAAGCGTTAATTAAAATGTTACGTTAATTTTACCCAAGAATAGAGTCAATGTCTTACGTTCCTTAAGTCAGTAAAATGCTCAGTAACAGAATTACCAATGTTACAAGTTTTAACAAGGTAGTACGACGACTAAATGCTAGCAGTGAAGCAGTCTTGGATCGGTAGCTTTTCAAATGTGTAAAAGTAAGTAAAAAGTGAAGTTCCCCTTTCAGACCTTGTGGTCTATAGGGCAGATGATGTAAAGGTCATCTGTTTCTGTGGCCCACGGTTAACGAGGGTGTAATGGGACCAGCACAACGACCAACCGCCTTTAACTTTCCCCCAACTAATGTCAGGTACCCATTCTCATAGGCGCCCGAAAAAAAAAATCACAGTTTCCACCAGGATTCGAATCCGGTACCTCCGGTTCGGAAGCCAAGCGCCTTACCACTCAGCCACCACCACCGCGCCTCTCTATTCAAAAGCGTGACTAGCCAAAACGCTGACTCATTGTTTCACTCTCCTCTTCATCAACCACTTGTTGCCTGTAAAGAAAGCTGACGGGTTAAGCTGATGTTTCCTTCTCCTGGCCTCTTGCACACGCGCGAAACAAAAAAAAAAAAAAGAAAAAGAGATGCGAAGAAAGGAGGACTCGCTAACCAAGTCCCATCTGTTAAGCCAATGATGCCCAAAATACGGCCCGCGGGCCAGATCCGGCCCGCGACATGGTGCCATCCGGCCCGCCGAAATGTTGGCACAAAGTGTAGAAAATCCTCCCCCTTTTGTTTCCAGAAAAAAAAATTGAAAAATCTATCTACTTTAGGGGCTTGGAGTCCTCAATTTTTCTCTGATATAGTCACTGATGCCATAGCATTTAACATTTGTGCGTTTATTAAATAGGTCAAGAATGTTGAATCTACTAGGAAAAATTAACGGTTCTTTACTTTTTTTGTGAAACATAAGCCAAAATATTTGTTTTGTAAAGAAAGTGTGATTGTTTTAAGAAACAACAATATATAAACGGCATAATAAAACAAATAGGACGACATTCTTCGTTTGAATCGCGAGTAAAAGATTGTGAAAGTTCGCCAAGAGATTGGAAGATTGATGGGAATATTTACCAAAAAGACATAAGAAAATGAGTCGGTTGCAAAACTAGCTACAATGTTGCTTATATTTTAAGTAGAGAATTGAAGCCATTTTCCGACGCGTGAAAAAGAAAAAAAGATAATGAAGTACTGGATATACGGCTTTCTAATCTAATAGTTTCAGTTCAATTTCAATTTGTTTGTGTAGGTCTACTTATTCGTTCATGTGGCCCGCGACACGAGTGTCAAAGATTAAAATGGCCCGCAAGCCTAATTTGTTTTGTAAAATGTTTTACATGTTTCGGATGTTCCTTCAGAGTTGAAGATAGTTTACTTCCTAGTCCAAACCTCCCGCAGGACAACGGGGGATGAGAGCGGGCAGGGTTTGAACCCGGGACCATCGATAAATTCAAACGACAGTCCAGCATGCAAACCGCACGACCAGGCAGCCATCCTGGGCATCACTGTGTTAAGCGGTTCCTCACTTGAGACGCACGCGTGGTGGCGGACCTTTTCAAGATTTTGTGGCAGTATATTGTAGGAATACGAAGGAATCTCTCATACAGATCGACCTCCTAGCCATTCCGTCAAGAGGATCCAAGCGAGACAAATCTTTATTGTTAGGTCCGAGTTCTGGTCAGCCTGTGTCTCCTGTTAACTTTGGAGAAAAAGGGGGTCAATTCAGGTTGTTTACTTCAAGATTGTTTTTGTTTTGGATTGTTATACTTTGTGAGGTGCTTTTTTTGAATAATATGTAACTCATAGTAAAACATTGTTTTTTGTTCTTAGTCCAGGATAGTTGGACTTTAGTTATAGAGTTGAAGTATAGACTCTAATTATTTCTATTTATTATTCAATCTATGGGATATTGAGCTGTGCCTGTGCATGTAGGCCTGCCTCATATATAAAAAGTTATATGTCCGTGAATCGGAATTCTGATTTTTCATTCTGTCTTTATATTTTATCGTCATAGTATTGTTAATGACTTGGTTACATGTGGTATTCAGCATTGAAATACACAGACGTATATTAGAGAAGAAAAGAGCCTTGACAGTCATAGAAGGCTGTAACCCTGACCTGCAACGTCGCAACCTTTGCATAGTTTAGACCAATAGCTCGTTGCTGTGTACGACGTGCCAACGAGCTATTGGTCTAAACTACCCACAGGCTGTGACGTTGCAGGCGAACTCTTTAATAGACAACCACAAAGCTTCCCTTGTTGGGACTTAGTGGAACGTCTCTAGTATAGTGTATTCATTTGTATTCAAAGAAAGTCAACGGCTTTGTTATGCTCCTAATAGAAAATGCGCAACACCAACACCAGCCACAGTTGTCGTACAAATTCTTAGAGATTACAGAGGGAGGGAGGGAATCAGACTCAACGGCCGCCCAAGACTGACCTACAGAGAAGTGTTACGAGCGAGACATGTGAGCCACAGGTATCAAGGAAAGTGTGTGGAAGGAAATAGCCCAAGACCGGACAGCATGGAGACTGACTGTGCGAGTGTGCGTGCTGGTACGAACTTTGCAGAGAGGAAAAGAACTGAAGCTGCATTATAGTCAAGAGAAAGAAAAAGAAAGCTGCCCTATCAATTAGCCCCCCAAAAGATGCATATACATGCACGAACTGTGGCAAACTCTGCCGCTTCAGAATTGGCTTGATCAGTGGCACCAGATTCTGCCCCGTCACAAAACGAAACCAAAACCAGCGACTCATCTGGGCTCATCCATTGTCTTCCGAGACAGAAGGAGTCATATACATATGCATAAGTACAGACGTTCTTCAAAACAGAAGACTGATATGCCCTACTCGCATCCATATGTTTAACCAGTCGTGCATGTTAAGTAGAGACTTAAACTTAAAGTCGTTGGCTTTCCTGGCTGTTTAAGGCAAACCAATTCCCTGAACTAATAGCATTGAGAAGAAGGAGCACTGCCTCTATACTGGTGGGAAGCGTGATCGAGAGGCTAAGTACGCTTGAACTTAGCTTGGCTTGGCTACCTACGAAGGGGGCTCAAGGTTCGACACCCAACTCGGGCAGAGTTGTGTTTACTGAGCGCCTAAAGGCAACACGGAAAAACCTTCTCCTAGATACCCCCCCCCCCCCCCAACTGGTCCACAACTAAGATTGAACCAAAGCGCTCTGAAAGTAGCTTTATATAAAAAGCCATAATAATACCTTCCCAGGACATTACGACTGCAAAATTACAAAAGAAATTAGTGAACGCAAGGATTGTATATTTCTTCAAACCCCAGCCCTATATTGTTTTTATTTCACCATTAAAATCTACTTCCTTTAATATCCAGGCTCTCAACAAAATTAACTAACGTCCCAATGTAAGAGGTTTACTGAGTGCTATTGAAGATATATTTTTTTCTTTGCACGAGTGAATCACTCTTAAAATACCATAAAAGCTAAAGACAGAATACAAACTCCCGCACACACTCTTATTCAATTAACAAGAAACAGACTTAACAACGGAAATAAATAAAAAACACAAGATGTAAGCGTGAACACATGGAAAGCTCCTGATGCTAATTTTGCCACTATATAAAATATCAGTGACACTTATTTGGCAGGGCGGAAATAGGGTAAAGAGCATTATTAAGTGCTGGCCCTTGTCCGCATCCTCTTTTTTTTCTTCTTCTCAGTCACTGTTTCTTTCTTTGCCTTCACCCCTCTCGCTCTCTCCATCTCTACCCCATTCTCTCCATCTCCCGTGTTTTGAAAAGGACTGTTTCGGGAATTTCCAAATGTAAATATTAATTGGTTCAAGAGTTTAAATGAATGTTCAGGAACCTTTAGCACATCGTTTTCTAAGTCTAGATCTAAAGGCTTATCTTTGGAGTATTATAAAGTGTACTAGACCTGTTCGTTCACTTTAAACCGGGATTCTTTCTAAATACCACTTTTGTTTCATCTACCATCTCTTTCTAGCCCCCCCCCCCCCACCCCTCCACAAACACACACAAAACAACAGGAACTAATTTATTTTCTGAGGAATTTGAAATCGCTACGCCTTGCGTTCGTTTCAATAGGACTTTACCACTCGAAAACAACGAGACCAATCGTCAATGAAGGCATGAACACTTGACCAGCGACGTCACAACATGTAAGCAGTGGAGACCAATAGTTCGTCTCTTACAGACACGAGAAGTAATCAGGAGCTAGTTTTTTTTTTCTTTTCTCATTTCTTGAAGGAATAAAATCTTGTGATCTGTAGAGTAGATGATGTAAAGGTCATCTGTTTCTGTGGCCCGCGGTTAACGAGGATGTTATGTGGCCAGCACAACGACCAACCGCCTTTAACTTTCCCCCAACTAATGTCAGGTACCCATTCTCAGAGGCGCCCAAAGATCCCGAAATAAAAAATCCCAGTCTCCACCAGGATTTGAAACCGGTACCTCCGGTTCGGAAGCCAAGCGCTTTACAACTCAGCCACTGCACCTCAAATTAACTAATTGACCAATTAACTAATTAAATATTTCAACAGATTCATGTTTTGTAAGGTACGATAAATAAATGTGTAAAGTTTTAAACAGCATTCGAGATTTGGGTGCGTGAAAAACAACAAGTACAACAATTGTACCAGACAAACAGACAGAGTTCTTTTAAATGTGTTGTGATGACCCTCTTGCTGTTGACGGCCGTAGCACCAAACTGTTGCTAGGCAACTAAACTGCAGCAGGCGTATTAAATTTAAACTTGTAAAACTTGAAATAATTTGAATAACTTGTTTTTGAACATAACTAAAATATAACTTTTATTAGAATATATATACAAATTCAACTTGAGATGAAATACAATACATGTACTAGACTTTAGGAATAGCATAAAATTTTATTCAGAACAAAACCTAACTCACTAAAAAAACACTTCTTTTTTTTTTTTTGTCTGGCATTCTGGAGTCGTGAGAGCTGGGTGGACTTAGGGGCTATTTGCAATCCCGAAATTCAAAATTCCAGTCTTCACCTGGATTCGGAAGCAAAGAGCCATAAAACAACCACTCCAACCCACACCCCACCTCTTTTTGATACAACGCCTATGATATTCAAATCTTTAGATTCTGGTAGGCCTTCATCAAAACCAGAAAAGATCCCTTAAAAATTAAAATTCTAAATAAAACAATTTCCTTCCTTTTCCCATGGCGAGGTTTATGGTCATGTTTAGAATAGTCTCAAATGGCTCAAATCAAGTTGGATTGCCTCCCCCACCACCCAGCTCTTTCCAGTGCTGCCACTTGACCACTTTTCAATGAGCGGACATTTGATGATTGGTTTCATTAATTTGTGGATCCAGGACTAAGCCGTTTTATTTACATCCGTTTTAGTTAAAGTGTACAAGTAAAGTGTACAAATAAAGTGTACAAGTAAAGTGTACAAATAAAGTGTACAAGGAAAGTGTACAAGTAAAGTGTACAAGGAAAGTGTACAAATAAAGTGTACAAATAAAGTGTACAAGGAAAGTGTACAAATAAAGTGTACAAGTAAAGTGTACAAGGAAAGTGTACAAATAAAGTGTACAAGGAAAGTGTACAAATAAAGTGTACAAATAAAGTGTACAAGGAAAGTGTACAAATAAAGTGTACAAGTAAAGTGTACAAATAAAGTGTACAAGGAAAGTGTACAAATAAAGTGTACAAGGAAAGTGTACAAGTAAAGTGTACAAGGAAAGTGTACAAATAAAGTGTACAAGGAAAGTGTACAAATAAAGTGTACAAGGAAAGTGTACAAATAAAGTGTACAAGGAAAGTGTACAAATAGAGTGTACAAGTAAAGTGTACAAGTAAAGTGTACAAATAAAGTGTACAAGTAAAGTGTACAAATAGAGTGTACAAGTAAAGTGTACAAGTAAATAGTACAAATAAAGTGTACAAGGAAAGTGTACAAATAAAGTGTACAAGGAAAGTGTACAAATAAAGTGTACAAGGAAAGTGTACAAGGAAAGTGTACAAATAAAGTGTACAAGTAAAGTGTACAAGTAAAGTGTACAATGAAAGTGTACAAGTAAAGTGTACAAATAAAGTGTACAAGTAAAGTGTACAAGTAAAGCGTACAAGTAAAGTGTACAAGTAAAGTGTACAAGGAAAGTGTACAAGTAAAGTGTACAAATAAAGTGTACAAGGAAAGTGTACAAGTAAAGTGTACAAATAAAGTGTACAAGTAAAGTGTACAAGTAAAGTGTACAAGTAAAGTGTACAAGTAAAGTGTACAAATAAAGTGTACAAATAAAGTGTACATTACGACGTTATTCTTTCTGTTGACTGACAACCTTGTTATAATTATCATTTCTTTTCCAGTAATTTTTAAAATATTCTACTATCATAAGTTAAACATATGGACATAGACAAACAGTGGCGTAGCTAGGAGTTTGTCATCAGTTGGGGGCGCGGTGGCTTGACCTCTTTAGGGGCCCCTGCATTTTGACATTCAACATCACGGCATGAGAGAATGGTGTAATATTTAATATATAATGTAAAAAAAAAAGTGGGGGCCCGGATGAATTTTCAAACTCTCCTCCCCAACCATAGCTACGCCACTGTAGACAGGATCTTTGTTTCCGGTTATGAAAGGGGGTGCTGTTAACGGTGGTTGACTCGTATCACCAAACTTCTGGTACTCAACTAAACCGCTGAAGGTGCGATATAATCCTAACTAACACAACTTGAAATAACTTCAATCACCTCACTGTGAACAAAACGAAATCAAACTTTATTCATATTATAGACAAAATCAACTTGTGATAAAATTATATAAATGTAGTAGACTTTAGTAAAAATAGTATTTTTTTTTTTACAAAATCTACCAAACTACAACGGCACAGCCTTTCCGTCTGACGTTCATGAGTCGTCTGTCCTAACTAAGACCAATGACGACAATGCCATCTATGTTGCATCATTCGCAGCCAATCGCTAGCCATAGAAACACACACTCTCAATAACAGGTGTGTGTGTGTGTGGGGGGGGTAATTTTTTCCCCGCTTTTTTTTTTAGCGGCCCCCGGCAAGGGTAATAACTGCTATCAGTTGTGTGTGTTATATCTGAAATTGGCCCTTAACAAAACCATCAATTAAATAATCATTCAATAACTTCAGTTAAGCCAGGTGTACATCGAATCTCATCCCCGTTTTATACGCATGAATATCAACAATGTGCCACAAAAAGTAACATGAATATATCTCCGTATCCTGTGGTATCTTGTCGTCAGTCGGACTAATAATCCAAACATTATGGACGAAGATAGGGTTGTGGTGGCTGAAAGTTTGTAAGTTCTTAGCTTCTGAAATCCATGCTGAAAATATTAAAACCTGCACTTTTACCTGCCCGAGTGAACCATTTGGTTGGGGGGGGGGGGCGATTATTAGTTTGTTTCCACACAAACTAACTTTGTAATTTTATTTCTTTGATTTTCAATGGTTATGACCTTGGATTGTGGTGACTGTAGTTTGCTTTTGTTTTTTTCAGGCTGTTGTTTGAAATCTAGCAGATTTACTTGATGATCCCAGCTACTACTAGGATCTATGGTTAAAATATTAAATTGTGGGGTTCAAGTACCCCTCCCAAGGCTATCTCGTGGATATATCTGTTTTATGTTTAAGGTTAAATTAAATATTGTTTTAATAGAGGTATGCCGTCAGGTGACCTTGCTGAGCAACGTACAGGTGACCTTGCAGAGCAACGTACAGGTGACCTTGCAGAGCAACGTATAGGTGACCTTGCTGAGCAACGTACAGGTGACCTTGCTGAGCAACGTACAGGTGACCTTACTGACCTAAGTCAAGTCAAACGTCCTGATCTTAGAAGTCATGAGTGTTGCACTTGGTGACAGTAGTTTTATTTTCTTCTTTTACGACAATTATTGTTTTAAACGTAACGTTTGTGGCTGCCAGGTAGTGTAGTAGGGCCTAAATGCTGACCTATAAAAATGTAGGATCCTGCATTCATAGAGAACATACTATTGTTTCCTTGTCCAGAAGGCAGTGTCAACAGCGAGAGTCAATTTTTATTTTTTTTATTTTAGCAAGGTAGGCAAAGACAGGGCTATGACCTGTCCTGAATCATGTTATTGTGATTTTTTTTCCTTCCTGTCCAGCTGATACTACTCATCTGACCTATTTGGGCGTGCTGACACTACTCATCTGACCTATTTGGGCGTGCTGATTCTACTCATCTGACCATTTGGGCGTGCTAATACTACTCATCTGACCTATTTGGGCGTGCTGACACTACTCATCTGACCTATTTGGGCGTGCTGATACTACTCATCTGACCTATTTGGGAGTGCTGACACTACTCATCTGACCTATTGGGCATGCTGATACTACTCATCTGACCTATTTGGGCGTGCTGACACTACTCATCTGACCTATTTGGGCGTGCTGACACTACTCATCTGACCTATTTGGGCGTGCTGATACTACTCATCTGACCTTTTTGGGCGTGCTGATAATACTCATCTGACATATTTGGGCGTGCTGACACTACTCATCTGACCTATTTGGGCGTGCTGATACTACTCATCTGACCTATTTGGGCGTGCTGAGACTACTCATCTGACCTATTTGGGCGTTTGTTACAACATTCCAAGCTGTTGTGCCACTTGATTCAGTCATGTTCAAAATAATTACTCGAGCCATCACACATTTTTGAGGCTCGTAAGGTGGGGCCAGAGGCGTAGATAGGAATTTGCCATCATTTGGGGGCCCGGGGTCTCGAACTCTTTAGGGAACCTTGAATTTTGACATTCGACATCATGAGATAAAGTCAGCCCTTTCTTAACCAGCTATCACGACATAATCCGATACGTACTGAAAACAAAAATGTCATTCTTACATGATGTCTTGACTGTAAGCGCTCAACGCACGCCAGTGTTTTCTCCGGAGGTTTTGGGCCATGTACATATGGAGCTGTCTAGGCCTTATAAGCACTCCAAAGAATCTGCAGAGAGAAGATTTCTTTTCGATTCTTTCTTCAAAGTACTCTAGAACATTCCGAATAACCTCCCTTTCCGCAAACAAAGTAGCTTGATCCTGTACATAGTCCCACGACTTAAATTATGTTGAGCCGAGAAATCTCAACGCGGAGGTCGTCAAGCCATTAACTTCCAATTAAACATTTCTTTTATAATTCAACAGTTGAACCTTCCGAATCTACTGTTAATTAAAATCCTCCCGTAACGGGGCAAAGGTTTTCTTAACCGTTTTTTTTTTTAAATATTTCTTATTTACCTCAGGATATATTGAAGGCGCGGTGAATGAGCGGTAAAGCGCTTGGCTTCCGACCCGAGGGTCCCGGGCTCGAATCCCGGTGAAGACTGGGATTTTTAATTTTGGGATCATTGGGCGCCTCTGAGTCCACCCATCTCTAATGCGTACTTGAAATTAGTTGGGGAAAAGTAAAGGCGGTTGGTCGTCGTGCTGGCCACATGACACCCTCGTTAACCGTAGGCCACAGAAACAGATGACCTATGCATCATCTATAGAGCACAAGGTCTGAAAGGGGAACTTTACTTTACTTACTCACGATCTACCATAGGCCTACGGGAACCCAGGCGCAGTGACGGGAGGGGGGGGGGAGTCCCCAGTGCAGCTCTTTCCTGGGGTGGGATAACCCCAAAGACGCCGTTGGTTCTAAGCTGTATTGAGTTCTGACAAAGTATCACTCCCTCCCCCACCATATCTTCCCAAACAGCTCCCGACGAAACACGTTTCAAAGCTAGACATATCAAACAATATTTACCTTGTAAATCACAAACATTTTTTTTTAGAGATTCTGCGTTCAAAGACCTGATTGAACCGGCGTGGTGTAATAACGTATTGTTTTAAAAAAAACGTCTTTTAATCCCCTAGCTTGACTAAAGCTTTAAATGTCGAAAGTCTGCCTTCTGGTAACTCCAAGAAAAAGACTTGATCATCTTACACAGGTCAGTACAAGACGTTTCCTTATTTTTATGTTTCGGTATAAAACTTATCTTTGATTGTGTGTGTGTTTGTGTGTGCGCGCGCGTGCGTGTGTGTGTGCGCGTTGGAAGGAGGAAAGAGGAGGGTGTCCTTACGTTTTAACAGTATCTCTACTGCTAGTATTCACGCATGCGTCACGCTAGTGAAAAATACTTTGACCTATTAAAAAAAAACCTTCGTAACTTGGGGAGGGGGGGGGGGGGGCTTCTAAGAAATTCACTGTCCTCGTTTACACAAGGACAGAGTAGACCTAAGTGTGTGTGTCATAAAAAAAAATTAAAAATGTGCAGACGTTTATTTCTATCTTTCATATTTCTGTGATTGGACTAATAGTTATCGCAGGTAACGTAAGATTTTACATCTAAAATCCTTTTTATGTTTTATTTTTAGAATCTTACAATCTAAGTTCATTCGCCATTTAACTTTGAGGTTTAGCCGGCTTTCCCTTCAATTCAAAACAATGAAATTCTAAATCTAGGCTAGATCAAAATCTAGATCTAGGTCAAAATGGCTTGACGGAGGAAACTCGAGAAATTACGCATGAAAACGTGGCCGTGGCTGACTCTGTGATGAAAGTATTTAAATCTAGATCTAGATGTCAGGATCTACAGGGGCATTAAATATCATTAATAGCGTTCCATGTAACTCTAATAAATCACATTGGGGTTTAAGGCTAAATCTTATACTAATGCGAGTTTTGAGAAAAAGAAAAATCTAAAAATACTTTTTTTTTAATTTAAAAGGTGACTATCTAGGGAAAAGAACTTCACATTTACAGCCATATATCTTAATACTTTAAGATTTATTTCCATTTTTAAATATCAAACAAATTTAATTACTACAAAACAGCTAATTGGTTGGTTAGCTTTTTGATTTATTCATATTATTTTGAGTAAGAACGATACCTGGAGCCGAGAATGGGAAGTGGGAGAAACAACGTGTTCAAAATTTGTACCAGACAGTAAGACGGATGAGTTGACACGAGCTTTGTAAAAACATCCACAAAATTATTGAAAAGACTCGAACCCCTTTTATCCCTATAGAGCTTAACTTACCACACAGTTTAAATGACGATGATAAATTATCAACAAGTGGTACCATACATTGAAAAACCGTAGTAGTTGCATATAAACACTCAAGCACCATAGGTAAAATGACCATGGTTGAAAGTATATAAGATTTTGATCTAAGTACCCAAGCTACTATGACAATGGACTACGACTATATATAAACCATAGCAGCATAGCTGTACTGACCATGTTTGGTATAATAAAGACACGTAGGTACCATAGCTGTAAAAAAAATTCTGGGTAGCTAATAGCTAAGTAACATATCTGTAAAGACCATCGGGGTAGCATATAAACAGCTAAGTAACATATCTGTAAAGACCATCGGGGTAGCATATAAACAGCTAAGTAACATATCTGTAAAGACCATCGGGGTAGCATATAAACAGCTAAGTAACATATCTGTAAAGACCATCGGGGTAGCATATAAACAGCTAAGTAACATATCTGTAAAGACCATCGGGGTAGCATATAAACAGCTAAGTAACATAGCTGTAAAGACCATCGGGGTAGCATATAAACAGCTAAGTAACATATCTGTAAAGACCATCGGGGTAGCATATAAACAGCTAAGTAACATAGCTGTAAAGACCATCGGGGTAGCATATAAACAGCTAAGTAACATAGCTGTAAAGACCATCGGGGTAGCATATAAACAGCTAAGTAACATATCTGTAAAGACCATCGGGGTAGCATATAAACAGCTAAGTAACATAGCTGTAAAGACCATCGGGGTAGCTTATAAACAGCTAAGTAACATAGCTGTAATGGGACCATCATTAAAATGAGATCGTTAGCACCAAAGCCAAACGGCGCATGCTCCAAGACGATGACCAGGTAATTATCCAGACTGCAGTGTTTCCCAAACTGTGTTCCGCGGAACACTAGTGTTTAGCGAGGCTTGAATATGCTTTCGACGAACTACTAGAATAATTAACTAGTGGACAACCACTGTTGAACCACGTGAAATAATCAATTAAAAATAAGCAAGGTGATCCGTTAAACACCAAGAATGCGCGAGGTGTTCCGTTAACGAGAAAGTTTAGGAAACACTGATCCAGGATGGCTAGCTGGTCGTTTGGTATGCGGTCTCGCCTAGGTAATCCCAAGTTTGAACCGCCGCTATTCTCCGCCTGCAGCAGGCTTGAGATAGGATTAAATAATCTTAATCACCGATATAACGTCAGAGATATGTACAAACAAAAGCATAACCACCGCGGAAACAAAAATGAGCAACAGATAGGATAATCACAGATAGGATAACCACATATAGGATAACCACAGATAGGATAACCACAGATAGGATAACCACAGATAGGATAACCACATATAAGATAACCACATATAGGATAACCACAGATAGGATAACAACAGATAGGATAACCACAGATAGGATAACCACAGATAGGATAACCACATATAGGATAACAACAGATAGGATAACCACAGATAGGATAACCACAGATAGGATAACTACAGATAGGATAACCACAGATAGAATAACCACAGATAGGATAACCACATATAGGAAAACCACAGATAGAATAACCACAGTTAGGAATAGGGAATAGGATAACCACAGATAGGATAACATTGGGGGGTGATATAACCGCAACACCTTATCTCCCTAGCAAAGTCCAATATTGTATCATACCTTAAAAGCGGCCTGATGTCGACATATGAGGAAGTAACTAAGCCTAAAATAGCAAATATGATAACAAGCAGATCTATTTAAAATGAATAAAAAATGACTTTAGAGTCGCAGAGTGGGTATAATAACCAAACAAGGCACTGTGTTAGAAACGACTGTTAGGTAACTTGCAAGAAACTGACCACGTCAATATGATAATTAAAAGCTAAAATGATGGCTATATATGTATGGCTGGAATGACTACCGTGGTAGCATACCTGTAATATGCTTTGTGGGAAGCGTGGTCGAGAGGCTAAGTGCGCTTGAAGTTGTCTTGGCTACCTAGAAGGGGGCTCGAGGTTCGACACCCAACTCGGGCAGAGTTGCGTTTGAACCGCCGCTATTCTCCGCCTGCAGCAGGCTTGAGATAGGATTAAATAACTTAGCGTCTAAAGGCAGCACGGAAAACAGACTCCTAGATACCCCCTCCCCTCACTGGTCCACAAATGAGATTGGACCAAAGCGCTCTGAGCATGCTATAAGCATGAAAGTAGCGCTATATAAAAGCTACAATAATAATAATAACCATGCTAGCTCTATACCAGTCTGTGATCTCCGGGAAAACATAACGAACCGAGCTGTTTGGACGAACGGACCGACAGCATAGTGTTTAAGATAATTCGCTTATATTTTGCTCAGACCAAAGCAGGTGTGTGTGTGTGTGTGTTTGAAAAGGTGTGTGTAAATCTTATAACGTTTATTTACAGGGGAAAATGGTCGTCGAGTCTTCTACACTAAGCGTCTCTAAACATGTATTTCCTGTTTATCAATTGCATCCAGTTATGTGCAACTATCAAATATGTATTATAACGAGACTTACAAATGCTTAGGTGACACGGAAAGTAGTAAATATACAGTTACTATTGCTTAGGGGAAGCACAAAATAATTTCTATTATATAATTAAAATTCCTCCTAAGGTGACGCATACAGAAATTTTTATTATATATTTAACAAGGTTAAAAAGACAGTTTGTGTGGAAACACAAACTCAAAGTCGGCCCCCGAAGTGGTCCACCCAGGCAGGTAAAAAGGCAGGTTTCAATATTTTCAGAAATAATGAATTTCTATCAAAGGCGAATGGCAGAGAAGAATGGAGAAAGAAGGTTGACAGATCCTGTGTGGTGCCCCAAAGGTTCAGCTGATCAAGGGAAAGGTGAATGTGAATGTGAAGTTAGATGTGAACCTGGCCTAGCTGATGTCTTATAATGAGTATCTAATTGATCTAATTGTTTTGTAAAGGGTCAATCTCTTATTCAAAGCCTCAAGAAAAAAAAAACATGTCCGTAAAAAAAAAAAAAAAAAAAATTCCTTTAGATTTATGTACTACAGAAAAGAAAAAAGTAGCCGTTGAATCTGAACTTTGAATGATCTAAAATATCATAATGTCCGATTTTCATTTTCTCTTCTAGTTTCTGATATCTAAACGGGACGGACGGACGGACGGTCGGAAGGACAAGACAGGCCACACAGCTAATAGCGTCTTTTCCCATTTCAGGGGCCGCTAAAAATTCTTAGGTGACGACCTGATTCTCTCACAAGGTTTATCTCCCCTTAAAAAAGCACTGTTTCAATATAAAATGAATTAATTACTTTAATTTAATTTAATTAATTTTACAGCGTAATACCAAGCTAACGAATTTTCGTAATAATGATTTTGCCATCACCAAAGTAAATGTGGGCTTCAGTCCTCTTTAACTATTACCACAACGCAAAGAGTCTATTTTTAGCACCTTATGACCGAGCCTATCGTGGTTAAATAATTTTTCATGGAAATGTAATATTTACCCGAATACAATTTGGAAACATTTTTATAATGATGAAATTCAGTGAAGAAGAAACGACTTCCGGTCCGAAAAATACGTTTATCTTCTATTAGCTGTAAATGTCACTGTACAAAGGCAATGTGAATAGAAACGTGCCCCTACAGTCTCGAAAATCAGTTCATCACGCCGAGTCGTTTTCCATGGCAGTTTTTTGTGTAAAACAATTGACATATTATTGGTATGGAAGAGAGTCTTTGCTGTGTAACTTCTCAAATAGTTAAGTTCAAACATTTAATACTGCAGTTAGTGCAGGAGATTTAGGAGCATGGAAGCAGAACTTTTATTAGTCTCGTGCTGTAAGCCTCTGACGTCAGCGAAAAGACAGCCGTGTCAAGTTGTAGTTTGTTTGTTTTTTCATTTGAAGAAAAAGATGTGTAACCAAAAATTAACATTACGATAATGAAACATTTTCAAACCTATATAAAGGTCGACCTTCGAGTTTTCACAATGTGATCAATGAACTTTTTTTTTTCCTTTATATTGTTTGGCGCTTTCACTGTGTCTAATACAGATAAACCAAACGGAGGTAACGCTCAACTAAATCCAATAACACTGGCGAAAGGCCGAACAATCAATATAAGTTAGTCGGCGCTGATACTGAATGTCGAACAAGAAGTTTAATAGCAATGAAGGGAGCTGTCGAATGTCAGCTAACTTTCTACGTTTATCAAAGGCTTCCTATCTCTAAGGTGTCCTGGAAGTAGTCTGTTTACGTCGGCTGATATTTCGTTTTAACTAAAACCTAGTCTTGTTTTTACTAGTCACGTCCATAGACATAAATAAATATAGACTGGCAAAAGGAAGTAACTTCATGTAACTTGAAAACATGTACATCTATTGTTGTCGGATTTCCGAATTCTGAAAAGTTGCATGATCTTCAGTCTTAGAGATTAAAAAAAAAACACATGTGAAAATATTGTAATACTTATATAGGTTATGGCTGAAATAGTTATGAATACTTAACTTTTATACTGCTCATAAATGCTGAATAATAAAGTACACAAAATTGCAAGTCGCAAATTTTCATTTCATAAAACTCTTTTATCGGCCAGTCTATATTTATTTATGTCTATGGTCACGTCATTGTCTCTAAGTTAAAACTTCCCCTATTTACGAAACAAATTATTAATTCCTAATCCCATAACATAAAATTCATAATCTTTAAAATTAAAAAAAAAATCGTTGGAGCCGTTTTAGAAATTATATATGATTTCTAAAACGGCTCCTACGATATACATCTTTTCATACATATGTATACATCATTTCATGTCGTTCCTATTTCAATTGTTAATCTATACTCTGGTAGTAACAGCATTTTTCTCAAATAGCCTCTGACAAACAGTCTAACACAAGACCTTCACGTGTGACCCAGATATTGGGTCCGGGCACCGTCCGGCGGAACTGAAATGAGAAGTTGCTAGGACGACTGATTGAGCCTAAATCAATAAGTTTTGAAAAGAAGGGGTTCGTTAGTCTAGGAGAATGAAAACTCAAACCTCTGTTGCATTGTAGCTATACCCAAAATATGCAAAGGCTTCGGGAATCGACCCTGTGGATAAATTAGGAGCCGCTGACCCTTAAGTACCTTGCAACACACGGTGCTACACACTGGCAGTGTCTGCGAAGCCGCTGATCCCAAACTGTTTAGGCACTTTCCTTTCCTTTGACACATCAGTGGCACGGAGAGGGGTGACATTTTTTCGACTGTAGCTAGTGCCCTGATATTAATCTCAATTCTAGGAGATGATTCATAGTAGATAGTGCCCTGACATTCATCTCATTTCTAGGAGATGATTCATAGTCGCTAGTGCCCTGACATTCATCTCATTTCTAGGAGATGATTCATACTAGCTAATGCCCTGACATTCATCTCATTTCTAGGAGATGATTCATAGTAGCTAGTGCCCTGACATTCATCTCTTTTCTAGGAGATGATTCATAGTAGCTGGTGCCCTGACATTCATCTCATTTCTAGGAGATGATTCATAGTAGCTAGTGCCCTGACATTCATCTCATTTCTAGGAGATGATTCATAGTAGCTAGTGCCCTGACATTCATCTCATTTCTAGGAGATGATTCATAGTAGCTAGTGCCCTAACATTCATCTCATTTCTAGGAGATGATTCATAGTAGCTTCATGACAGACGGATGGCATATAAATATCAAATAGTTTTTAAAGCAAATATTAAAATACTCTATTTTAAGCTAATTAAGTTTGAGATTGTACTTTACTTTTTTACTTAGTATTACTTTTTTTACTTAGTATTTAAATTAAGATTGCATATAGCTTCCACTCCTGTGTACATACGGACACACAATGCATTGCATACAACTTGACATGTAATCACACCTGTCATGAATGATTGCCCATCTTATGGCCCATTGAAGAGGTTACACCCAGTCATGCCTGTTCACTGATTGTCTCAAAAGTTACTTTTAGTACATTAATAAACATCATGCCAAACTGGCACTTCGTTGCACTTGTTTTTGGCCAGGTCCTTGTCCCCGTTTCATTTCACATCTAAAGAGCAATCTTTTTTTTATATATATAAATCATTTCCTTCTTGCAGTTGATTTGTCATTTTTACGACATTAAGACACAAGCGATATTCCATGTAATCTGATCTAGTTAATACGCATATGCACAACTCCAGACGGTGATTCCCCCCCTTTTTCTAAACTATGTACATATACCTGACTATTAAGATCGGGATGTCCTCTTTGAATAGATGCGTTGTCTAATCGCAGGAAGAATTTTTTTAAGATCGAAAGCAACACGCCTCTGTGATTAAAAGAAATGAAGTTTCTCTATTACTTTTTATTATTTTGATTGTATGCGCAGGTGTTGATAGAGCCCATACCAAATTTTACCCTAAAGGCTTGTAACTCTTGTTTCACTATCATTGACTTCGTTGCCTCCCTTTGTTACTGTGTATGGCAGTGATTTTCGCTAACATGAAGACATTATTGTGTCGTCAGTGTTTAAGGCTAAAAGGATTGTTTACAAAGCTTGCATCAACTCACTCCGTCTGCCCGATACAAATTTCAAACACGCTTATTTCTCCCACTTCCCATTCTCGGATCAAGCTGAAACTTTGCACAATTACTTATTGTAGAAGACAACACCTGAATCAATCAGAAAACTAAATAGTGTAATTGATTAATTTAGTTTTTTTTTAATATCGAAAAGGGGAAATATTTCTTACAGCACTGAGTTATATAGATATAAATGTGCAGTTATTCCCCCTTTGATAAAGTTAATTATTTTTACAAAACGTTTATCAACTTAACGGATTTAAGGTACGTGGAGGCCCCGGGGCAGAATTTTTGTGAAGGTCCAGTTTTTTATTGAAATAATATCACCAATAGTAATGTGTAATTGCATTGCATATTATAAAAGAAAGTACTTCTAAATTAAATGTAGTTTTGCTTCGTTTTAAAAAAAAACTTTATTTAATAGTCATATTTTAAAAAGATTGTAAGGGTTTACGCAGTGTATTTGGTTTATCCAAAGTATATAAGGAGAATACGAGCACACTATGAGCTGACACTTTGAGCTACGAAAGTGTTGACAACTTTAAGATTTCAAGTATGTTGGTAAAAATGCGAAAAACAAAATGTCCTACAAAAAACGTAAAGTTTCTGAACCGTCGAAATGTAGTTTTTTTTTCTCCTTTTTTGTGGAGGCCCCTTTCTTGTGGAATTAGTACCATGCCTGCATGCCCTCCCTTAAAACTGGCCCTGTTGAAACGGAACATAATTATTTATTTTACCTAACAAAACATGAATGATTTTTTTTTAAACTACCAATCATTCAATTAATTATTGGTAATATTTTCCTTTTTGAAAAAGTAAAATAAATTCTACAACATTGAGATATATAGTTGTAACTGTAAGTGTCGAACCGTTCCTTTTAGAAAAAAACTTTTTCAAAACTACTTTTCATATTTGGCTTGTTTTTAATTTTTTTATTTTTTTTTGTTTTTAGTGTACATTAAAACTTCGATGGTCTGTCCGGAAAATCAATCATCCGGATAATTCAGCGCGGAATATTGTAAACGGTCCATTTCAGTTACAGTATAAAAAAAAATTCATATCACCCCGTTCGTAAACATAAAATTCAAGTAAAATGTTCATGTGAACAAAGCTTTATACGTAGTAGCCTACAATTATAATGAGAAACAATCGCTGATCTTTGGCTGCCTGGTCGCGTTGGACTGTCGTGTGGTCATCGCGATGGTACCAGGTTCATCCCCTGCCCTCTGCCATCCCCCTGTCGTACTGCTGGAGGTTTCGGACTAGGGTGCAGATTATCTTCAAGTCTGTAAGAACATCCGAAACAGGTCAAACATTTTACAAAACATTTTAGAAACAGATACCATACTGTACTACAAAGACAAAAAAACACAAGAAAAAGTAGTTCGGTTATTTGACGTTCCGGATAAATGACGTCTGGATAAATGATGTTCTAAGAAGACAATGAGTATATAAATCTTCTTGCATTTTATGAGAGCCTGTTCTATTTGAAGCTAAAGGTTCTGATAATGTTTAGGATAAATTAATACACACACGCACACACACACACGCACGCACACACACACACACACACATAAATAGTGTGACAATGGAATTGAATGGGCAATAAGTATTTGTATTTTCGTACACGTTCAACATTTGATGGACCTCATTCACCAATCGTAAACAAACACCTTAAGTCACGTGCTTCCTCATCTTTACGACTTACTACTCTGTTCGAATCAAGCATGGATATCACGTGACCGTACCTTTTCGTCCTTTATCCAATGACATCATCATCATCATCATCTAACTCCATTTGAGTGAGGGCTTGAGAGGCAAAAGCCCTGGACAGAAACCCTTCTGTCTTGCGTAATGCATACATGTCACCATACTGGTCGAGAATTTTTGGTTTCCCAGACCTGTCGAGACGGAGATCAGCAAGTCTGGGGCAGTCAAACAGAATATGAGGCACGGTTTCCTCTTTTTTCCCGCAGTGGGGGCACCGTAAATAGAAATTTGGCCATAGCCGTGAGAAATATCAGCCAACAGGACAATGGCCTGTCCTGCACTGTGCTATAATAGCTTGCTCAGGTCACTATAGCCTCCACCACGGGAAGTGCGGTCAGGGCACCGCATGTGCTCCCAGACTCCACGGGCTTTTTGGGACTTGTCCCAGCACTCAAACCACTTTTCCATTTCTGTTTTTTTAATTATAGCAAGAGCATGATGAAAACTTACATCTTGTTCAGTTGGTGGAATTTGCCCTCCCTGGTGGGCCAAGGAGTCTGCAATAGTGTTACCAGTCACACCTATGTGACTCGGTACCCACTGCGTTAATACAGGGGTGCCATAGCGTTGCTTTTTGTTGTATGAAGCTATGATGACAATGTCGATATTGGGAGGCCATGGTCTAGGGCTTTGCAAAGCCTGTAGTACAAATTTTGAGTCAGTGACCACAACAATCTGTGTTCATGGTCCAAAGAATTTGACTGTGTAAGAGCCAAGAAAGTCGATGTAGGCTCTATAGCCAGAATCTATCAATGCCGACCCATCAGTATATGCAAAAATAGCACTGGGCTTGAAGGCAATAATGGTCTTCAGTGCTAAAATTTGAAAAGAACAGCTAAAACAGTGCTATATATCTCAATACTGCAGGAGTACGCTCTCTTTTTCCATAGAAAACAATTTTTTTAACCACTAATTGAGTAACTAATGGGCTAATATTTTTTTTATTGATTTAGAGACAATGACGCGACTAGTAAAAAGAAGACGAGGATTTTAAGAAGAATAGCGAAATGTAAACAGACTACTTTTGTCGACTTTAGAGAGAGGCAGTTTTTATGGACGTAGAGATATAGCTTGAAGACATTCGACGGTTCCCTTTGTTAAAAAGCTTTTTGTTCGACATTCGCGTCGACTAACTGATATTGCTGGAATCAGTTATTTATTGTCATCGATTTTGAATAATTTATGCAAAATTTCATATTGATCTAGGAATGAGGAGAGGGAGAAAAAACGTGTACAAAACATTTATAGGGAGGAATTCCACATATATGACTACATCTAACAATAATTATAATTTATTTCTCTTCTTCGATACCTAACAAAATAATTAATTGTAAATATTTACTTTGCTAATCGGTAATTTTTAGCGGCCCCCAAAAGGGGAAAAGACGCTATTAGTTTTGTGTGAAATGTCTGTCTGTCTGTCCGTCCGTCCCGTTTAGATCTCGTAAACTAGAAAAGATATTGAAAATACGACATCACAATATTTTAAACCATTCAAAGTTCTGATGCAACGGCGACCTTTTTTTTTTCTGAAAGCGAAAAATCTAATTTTTAAAATCAGTTATGCAAGCAGTTTTTTAATGAGAAAAAGCTAATTAGTATGCATTATAAACTAGACCTAATTTAAAACGAATAGTAATCGGGTTCGAAGACTGGGATGTTCAACTTCGGAATCCTTGGGCACCTCTGAGTCCACCCAGCTCTAATGGGTACCTGACATTAGTTGGGGAAAAGTAAAGGCGGTTGGTCGTTGTGCTGGCTACATGACACCCTCGTTAACGGTAGGCCACAAAAACAGATGAACTTTACATCATCTGCCCTATAGACCACAAGGTCTGAAAGGGGAACTAGTTAGGCCAGGTTCACATCTAACTTTGCATTCATTTGCACCTATTCTTTGATCTGCTGTACCGTTGGGGCACTACACAAGATCTGTCAACCTTCTTTCTCCATTCTTATCTCTCATTTGTCCTTGATACAATTTCATTTGGATGTTCTTTCTGAAAATATTGAAGCCTGCCTGGGTGGACCACTTCAGGGGCCGATTTTGAGTTTTTGTTTCCACAATAACTGTCTTTGTAATCTTGACTTTTATGATTCATGTTTTGTTAGGTACAACAAATAATTGTATAAAGTTTCAATTTGATCCAACAATGGGTGTGGGAGAAATGGCGTGCTAAAGTAATGTGTACCAGACGGACAGAGTGGGTTGATATAAGCTTTGTACAAATGTGTAAGGCTACTTTAATAGTACAATGTACACTATATAAGAATAGAACTAGTCAATGTGTTTTTGTAGACTCTCTATTCATAAATCCTACCATCTTCTGTTTACTTTTTCTGCACGCTTTCCTTCACCTCTGACCTCTCACGTTACTGGCTGTTACTTGAGATGAAATACAAGCTGATGTCAAGACATTTTTTTATTAGAAATTAATCCTACATCTTAAAGTTGTTGCAGAGTTAAATCACGTTTTAAACAAGGCGACGGAATTCTTTTTCATGAGAGGACCCAAAGATGAATAACAACAACATCATATCTAATGATAAATAAAATAAATAAAAACTCGTCATTTATATACATAACTCTAGATCTATCTAGTAGGTCTAGATCTAAGCATTTAACTTCATTCAATGTACCAAGCTCACTCCAAACATTTGCCCATTTATTCTCTATTAAAAAAAACAACAACAACAAACGAACAAATATAATATAAGATCATTAACATTGATGTCCAAAACTGGCTGTCCGAAATAAATTTTGGGAAGAAAATCGTAAATTAATTCGGACACCCTATTAATATTTTTTTGTATGGAATCAGACAACTTGGCTTACAAATCAAATAAATCAGCTCCAAAAACAGAATAATTATTGCCGGGCTCAGTAGTATAGACTTAGCCAATCAAAAAATATAGTATAGAGGCCCCTACACAGTTTCGAAAACTTTTAATAAAAATCCACTTTATTAATATAAATACCAACATCTAAAAACGTCATATTATAAAAGAAAGAAAATACTTGTGAATTAAATTTTCATTTTCTTCGTTTAGAAAAAAAAGATTATTTAATATGCGTGTTCTAGTAACAAAATAAAAAGTAAATTTTTAGGGTTTACGCAATGAAGCAAATCCGAAGTGTATTATGAGATTCCGAGCACACTATTAACCCTTAAAACGCGTGTGGTAGTTCAGCCTCTAAACTTCAGAATTGTAATTCCATTTTGTATGCACTCATTGTAAAACAGTTCAGCACTTTAAGGGTTAACGGAAACTACGACAACGTTGTCAGTTGTAAAATTCAAAGTCTTAAAAATGTGAAAAAAAAAAAAAACAAACAACAAAAAACTTCAAGTTGCGACACTTCGAAATATGGATTTTAAAAAATCTATTTGTGGTTGCCCCTTTCTTGTGGACCCCCCCCCCCCCTGGGATGTAGCCCCACCTGCCCTGACCTGATGACAATTGTTGGGGCGCATCCACTCTGTGTCTTACGCCGATAAGTCAAACGGAGGTAACTCTCAAATAACTGACTCCAGCAATATCATTTAGTCGACGCGAATGTCGAATAAGAAGTTTAATAACAAAGGGAACCGTCGAATGTCGTAAAGTTAAATCTCTACGTCCTTAAAAAACTGCCTTTCTCTAAAGCCGTCAAAAGTAGTCTGTTTACATTTCGTTATTCTTCCTAAAATCCTGGTCTTGTTTTGTACTAGTCATTTCATTGTCTTCTAAGTCAAAACTTTCCATTTCTATGAAACAAATAATTAATTCCTAATCGTACCATAACACAATACACGAATTAATCAATAGTTATTCAGTTAGTTAATTAATGTATTTACCTTCATATAGAAAAGGGGAGATAAATATTGCAATATTGAGCTATATGGCAGTAATGGTGTGCTTTCTCTCATATTAGCTTTGATTTAGAAGAAAACGTATTTCCTATATTTTTTTTTCTAGACTTCCAGTTAATCGAAGTAAAAAAATTAAATGATCGGTCATAAAATGGAAGGATGCCAAATGTACAAATATTTGATTTGATTAGTTGACGTCCTTCAGAAATAAAGATCTGGGCGTTCGTTCACAAATTAAGATCCTTATGTTCTGGTGGAATTCTAAACCAAACCTCCAACAAGACGGCAGATGGTAACGGCTGGCAGTGTTTGAATTCGTGATTACCGTGACGACAGATCGAATATGACTAGGTACCAATCTGTTGTATTCTTTATAAGAAAAAAAAAATAGTAAAGTAAGTATAGTTCCCCTTTCAGACCTTGTGGTCTTTAGAGGAGATGATGTAAATTTCATCGGTTTCTGTGGCCTGTGGTTAACGAGGGTGTCATGTCGTCAGCCACCGCGTCTCCTTGTTTAAGAAATGGTCGACTATAAATTATGTTTAATTAGATACATACATTATCCTTTCTACTATGTGCTAAATTTTACTGGAAAGAATGTCTTAAGTAGCATTTGACAACAACAACATGACTGGGGTGTTGAACAGTATCCGGCTTTATTTATATCCTGTTTGGGGTTAATTATCTGGTTGAATGAGTTTGTTAAGAGTTAAACGAATCCTGGTGAAGACTGGGGTATTTCGTTTCGGGATCTTTGGGTGCCTCTTAGTCAACCCAGCCCAAATGAGTACCTGAATGAGTTGGGGAAAGTAAAGGCGGATGGTCGTTGTGTTGGCCACATGACACCCTCGTTAATCCACAAAAACAAATGACCATAGCATCATCTTCCTATAGATCTCAGGGTATAAAAAGGGAACTTTACTTTAATTAGTTAATTAAACATTGGTAACTAATTATATCGGTTGTTATCGAAAAAGGGAAAGAAATGCTTCTTATTCAGCGAGGTTATTTCCCTTATTTCATTTGTATAAGTTTTCTCTCCCACTTTATAGTATAATGACAGTACATGAATCAATCAAAAGGTTAGCCAATCGAATTTTTAATTAGTGGTAATTAATTATTTATTTTTTAATAGCAGAAATAAGGAGGGGGGGGTGGAGGGGGGGGGGCGGAGGTAAACCACTCTGAGATATGTCACAGTGATTAACGGTTCTTCCCCTTAGATAAGCCTTTTTTTTTATTAAGTATTTTGTTTTCTTTATTTTTATTCTAGAATGAACAACAGTCTACCCAGTATAGAGGATAACACGAGCCCAGATCTGCTGCATTGTTCTTATACAGATGAATATGAACCAGAACTGAGGAACAAAGAGGTTAGAATAGTGATTAGATGTGCTCTAGAGTGTGTGTGTGTGTGTGTGTGTGCCTGTTTGTATAGGCTGACCAATTGTGATGTAGCCTTTGATCACGTGATAAAAACATGGGGCTGATAAAGGTCAATTGGAAGCTAGAAACTTGTGAGAGAACTACGTATGTTGTATACTGGCAGTAGTTTTGAAATGGTTCAACTGTAGTTTCAAATCTTTGTATTTCATTAGAGTTTCCAAGTGTCTACGTTGCAATTAAAAGCTGTAAATATTTATAAATAAAAGGCAAGAATACTTTGTTTTAAAAATAAAAGGTTTATGGGCAGAGTGGGGCTTGACCTCTTTAGGGGCCCTTACATTTTGACATCCGACATCATTACATGAGATAATGCCATTTCGAAATATGTAATGTAAAAACAAATTCCGGACACTCATTTGGGGGACTCCCTCAAGTGGGGGCCCGGAGGGATTTTCAAATTTGGACCCCCCCTTCCCCCACCTTATCAACGCCACTGTTTATGATCTGATTTAAGATATTACTTTCCTTCCCCTATTCACCTATTCCTTGGTCTGTTGGATCACCACCCAAGATCTGTTAACCGTTTATCTTCATTTCTGTATGTCTATTGATTTGTTAGACATAATCTCTTTCAATGGCGGGCCCGTTCATTCTTTTATGTTGTCTTCCCATCGCTTTCTCTGCCTGTCTCTTCTTTTTTTTTTTTCCTGGTACTGTTTCCTGAAGGAAAAACACATTCACTTATATTTTGCTATACTCTTGGGTTTCATTAAATATAGTTCAGTGATGTCGCTACTAATATTGTATAGCCTTGTTTTATATGGCATGGGGGTTGGAATAATGATTATCATATCAGAATATTAAACTCAATGAGACATATTACATACTCTTTCGAAATTGTACCCTCCATCCAACTTAAAACATATTGTTAAATTTAAATAATTGTTGTATGCATTTCGTCGGCTGCCTATGATGTCCTCTTGGTTAATGTTCAGTGATAGACGCCCACTGTGACTCTGTCCCCCCCCCCCCCCCCCCCAAACTGTCGTGCTGTGTTCCTCGAGTTACCATCGCCGTGTAGATAAGGTAAACACCATGCACTGACCTAACCCTCTTGTCTGTGTTCACTGATCCGTAGTCTTAGCGAGACTCTAAGGGGAGCGAAGCCGAATGAGTAGTTTTTCAATCTGTAGTACACCTAAACGCTACTGGAACTTGAGCTACTGCGTTAATTTTACACGATGGATAAGGTAAACATAACACATTTTTTTCTCTTTCAAAATAATTGTCAGGCGAAAGTCTAGCATAATCAACTTGTTTCTCACCGTTGTTGTAGTTTAATTATGTGCGAATCTGAGAATTGACATTTGTATATATGCGCGATTCACCTGCGATGGTATCTTGCAAGAACTGAAATCAGGCGATGGTATCTTGTAAGAACTAAAATCAGGCGATGGTATCTTGCAAGAACTAAAATCAGGCGATGGTATCTTGTAAGAATTGAAGTCAGCCGATGGTATTATAAAAATGTATACTAGACTAATATTTAACAAATTACCAGCTGTGACCTTAAACGGTCATAAAAATATTATTTATTTTATTTCTTTAATTATCAGAAATATGCCAACCATTGCTAAGTATCAGGTATATTGAACTATATTATCCCTGATTAGTAGCACAGCATAGATGCAGCACCTTGGTTTAATATACATTCTGAATCTACCCCTCCCCCTCCTTTAAAAACAATTCTTCATAACTTTGTTTTTTGCTATCTTCAGCCTTTGTTTGTAAAGCATTCGTATATAAAGTTTAAAAAAACAAGTTCCCCTTTCTTTGGCCAATGGTTAACAAGCAGGGTGTCATGTGGCCAGCACAAAGACTAACCGCTCTTACTTTCCCAAAACTAAATTCAGGTACCTATTAGAGTTAAGTGGATTCAAGGGCGCCCTAAAAATACCAAAATTCAAATTCGAAGTATATATATATATATATATATATGTTTAGATTACAAGTTTTATTACCACTCCCTTTGTCCTTCTCTAGCCCTCTGTCTACCTTTCTTTCTACCTCTTTCTTCCTCTCTCTCTTTCTCTCTCCCCTTTCTTTATCTCTCTCTCTCTCTCTCTCTCTCTCTCTCACACATAGGCCTACACATACATGTGTAAGAACACCTGGACTGGCGTCATAGAAAGCTTTATCAAAAGGTTACTTCCTTATTTAAAAAGACTAAAATTAAAAAGACCAAATCGTTCAATCATTATATCAAACTTCTAAAGAGTATTGTACAAAAATACAAACTTTGGACTATATTATATGAAAGAGAACTTTAATAAAAATCCAATAGGATGTAAACAAAATCTGTATTTTAAAGTTACGTACGAAACTCTGCAGACATTGGAATGAAAGTAGTCTTAATATAGATCTATATGTTACTTGCAAAGTGCGAAATGCAGGCATCCTATAGAATGACTTGTTCTGTGTTAGGCAAAGTAGGACATTTTTTATTTAGAAAGATATTAATGAAATTAAATATAAATGAGTGGGAAAAAAACACACAAATAAACAAGAGTCTAAAACTACCTCTGTAGGCCCATGTCTTAATGCTCTATGCTAATTGCGTTTTTTTTTATTGCATTTTCCTATTCTTCGTGGTCTTTTTTTTTATACTTATAAATGATTTTATGTTTAGAACAAACGCTTTGAGACCCACTGAAGCAGACAGATTCAAACCAATGAAAGTCCATGTACATTCTTATCTAATAATAAAGCTTGTCTACGAGTCTGAAGATTAATGAGGAGTGTAGTATTTTCTGTGACTACGCAGCCCCAGCTGTAACCTATATATTTTGCCACATGCAGGTCAAGTATAACCATGGTACGCCGGTGGTCGATTGCCATTTTCTTTTCGCCGTCTGCGCCTGTCCTCGGCAGGGAATTTTCTTTTGGTCTCAAATGTGTAATACGCGGCCTTTGTAAAAGGACTTACAGCATTCTCGTTCTGAAGCCGCATGCAACAAGGTGCTGTCTTCTATGTCAGCCAAGGCAAGTTGGCGCCTAAGCTGGTCTTTAAAGCGTTTCCGTGGGGCACCTCTGTTACGAAGACCACCTTTTAGCTCACCAAAAAAGGTTGCCTTTGGCATACGTTCGTCCCCCATACGGGATACGAAATGTGTGTCAATATTTCAGACCAAAAAAAATAATTGCAGCGAAACCTTGTTTAACATGAACAAATGAACTTCTTGTGTTTTCCCACGACCATCACAACACAATAGGAGACATTATTTTCATCAACTTTTTACCTAGTACAACTAAGCTGTACAAATCATGCACTCTTAGACGCTCGTAATTAAACATGCTTCACACTTTAACGACATTACTGGCGAATAGAAATATTATTCCGAGAAATTCATATTACTAATAAAATACTTTCAATCATCATTTAACACATTGCCTGAAGCGGTTGGAGCCATTTGGAGGCGCTGTGACTCAGCGGCCAAGCGCTTGCTGAACCGGGTTTCGAATCTTGGTGAAGACCGGGATTTCTCATTTCGGGATTTTTTGCGCGCCTCGGAGTCCACCCAGCTCTAATGGGTACCTTATACTAATTGGGGAAAAGTAAAAGGCTGTTGGTCGTTGTGCTGGCCACATGACATTCAGGTTAACAGTGGGACACAGAATCATCATCTGCCATAAAGATCGCAAGGTCTGAAGGGGGAACTTTACTTTACTTAGCTTTATTCATTCTATAGGTTAGGAGATATTTCTCACTTTGACTGGACGTTTCAGGCATTCTATAGAATTCGCATTTTGCCGGTAACATACACATAATATGTACATAAAACCGCCATAACATGCCTGGTGTAGAAAGCAATCCTTGTAGCGACGAATTATTATCAATTTTCAACCCAAGAAAGCTGGGAATTCCCAAAGCCGATATCCTGGTTCTTACGATCATTTAGTGTTTGTTCCCAGTTCCCACACACGCCTATAGTAGGCCTACTCTATATATAAGTCCAACATCTCAAACACAGTGAAACCAAGTCGTGCTTTTAATAAAAGACTATCTTAGTCATGGCTAATGCCTATAAACAGATCACGCCTTGTATGTTTAATTAAAAAGTTTTATATTGAATTCTGTATTTCTAATATTGTTTGTCAAGATCTCAAAAGACTCAGTTATCCTGGAAATACCGTCCTACGATTAACAGCTCTGATCAAAGACAAAGGTGCATACGCGTTTTTGTCCTGTAGATAACTCTTCTGATTTTGAGGTTGTTAATGTGAAGCGAAGTAGTCGTAGAGAAAATCAATGTGTTTGATAAGTGTTTTAAGGACTTCCGTAGGTTCAGCATATCAGGGAGTGATAATAGTACCGAGGCAATACTGTGTTAAAGTTGTGTTGCAACAGCGGATGTGGTTGAGGCATTGAAGAGTGAGGGAAAAGAACGGTAGATATCGGGAGGCGAACCCTAGACCTAAAGACTGATGAGTGTATGTCTGTGTGTTTGTGTTTCGTTGTCCTATCATCACACTACACGCTAAAGATAAATATCCCCACCCACTCGCCTCTAATATCCCCACCCACTCGCCTCTAATATCCCCACCCACTCGCCTCTAATATCCCCACCCACTAGCCTCTAATATCCCCACCCACTCGCCTCTAATATCCCCATCCACTCGCCTCTAATATCCCCATCCCCTCGCCTCTAATATCCCCATCCACTTGCCTCTAATATCCCCACCCACTCGCCTCTAATATCCCCATCCACTTGCCTCTAATATCCCCATCCACTTGCCTCTAATATCCCCACCCACTTGCCTCTAATATCCCCACCCACTTGCCTCTAATATCCCCACCCACTCGCCTCTAATATCCCCACCCACTCGCCTCTAATATCCCCATCCACTTGCCTCTAATATCCCCACCCACTTGCCTCTAATATCCCCATCCCCTCGCCTCTAATATCCCCATCCACTCGCCTCTAATATCCCCACCCACTCGCCTCTAATATCCCCATCCCCTCGCCTCTAATATCCCCATCCACTTGCCTCTAATATCCCCATCCACTCGCCTCTAATATCCCCACCCACTCGCCTCTAATATCCCCATCCCCTCGCCTCTAATATCCCCACCCTCTCGCCTCTAATATCTCCATCCACTCGCCTCTAATATCCCCATCCACTCGCCTCTAATATCCAAATCCACTCGCCTCTAATATCCCCATCAATTCGCCTCTAATATCCCCACCCACTCGCCTCTAATATCCCCATCCACTCGCCTCTAATATCCCCATCCACTAGTCTCTAATATCCCCACCCACTCGCCTCTAATATCCCCATCCCCTCGCCTCTAATATCCCCATCCACTTGCCTCTAATATCCCCATCCACTCGCCTCTAATATCCCCACCCACTCGCCTCTAATATCCCCATCCCCTCGCCTCTAATATCCCCACCCTCTCGCCTCTAATATCTCCATCCACTCGCCTCTAATATCCCCATCCACTCGCCTCTAATATCCCCATCCACTCGCCTCTAATATCCCCATCAATTCGCCTCTAATATCCCCACCCACTCGCCTCTAATATCCCCATCCACTCGCCTCTAATATCCCCATCCACTCGCCTCTAATATCTCCATCCACTAGCCTCTAATATCCCCATCCACTCGCCTCTAATATCTCCATCCACTAGCCTCTAATATCCCCATCCACTCGCCTCTAATATCCCCATCCACTAGCCTCTAATATCCCCATCCACTCGCCTCTAATATCCCCACCCACTCGCCTCTAATATCCCCATCCACTCGCCTCTAATATCCACATCCACTCGCCTCTAATATCTCTATCCACTCGCCTCTAATATCCCTATCCACTCGCCTCTAATATCTCTATCCACTCGCCTCTAATATCCCCATCCACTCGCCTCTAATATCCCCACCCACTCGCCTCTAATATCCCCATCCACTAGCCTCTAATATCCCTATCCACTCGCCTCTAATATCCCCATCCACTCGCCTCTAATATCCCCATCCACTCGCCTCTAATATCCCCATCCACTCGCCTCTAATATCCCCACCCACTCGCCTCTAATATCCCAATCCACTAGCCTCTAATATCCCTATCCACTCGCCTCTAATATCCCCATCCACTCGCCTCTAATATCCCTATCCACTCGCCTCTAATATCCCCATCCACTCGCCTCTTATATCCCCATCCACTCGCCTCTAATATCCCCATCCACTCGCCTCTAATATCCCCATCCACTAGCCTCTAATATCCCCATCCACTCGCCTCTAATATCCCCATCCACTCGCCTCTAATATCCCTATCCACTCGCCTCTAATATCCCCACCCACTCGCCTCTAATATCCCCATCCACTCGCCTCTAATATCCCCACCCACTCGCCTCTAATATCCCTATCCACTCGCCTCTAATATCCCCATCCACTCGCCTCTAATATCCCCATCCACTCGCCTCTAATATCCCCATCCACTCGCCTCTAATATCCCCACCCACTCGCCTCTAATATCCCAATCCACTAGCCTCTAATATCCCTATCCACTCGCCTCTAATATCCCCATCCACTCGCCTCTAATATCCCTATCCACTCGCCTCTAATATCCCCATCCACTCGCCTCTTATATCCCCATCCACTCGCCTCTAATATCCCCATCCACTCGCCTCTAATATCCCCATCCACTAGCCTCTAATATCCCCACCCACTCGCCTCTAATATCCCCACCCACTCGCCTCTAATATCCCCACCCACTCGCCTCTAATATCTCCACCCACTCGCCTCTAATATCCCCATCCACTCGCCTCTAATATCCCTATCCACTCGCTCCTGAGTCCACCCAACTCTAATGGGTACATGTCTTTAGAGGAAAGAAAAGGCAGGTCGTCATTCTGCTGTCCACATGACACGCTCGTTAACTGTCGAGAAACAAAGGACATTTACATCATCTGCCAGATCTGAAAGAGATACTTTACTTTTTTAATTTTATTAACAATCATAATAGGAGGCGTGATGGCTGAGTGGTAAAGTGCTTGTCTTCCGAACAGTGGGTCACGGGTTCAAATCCTGGCGAAGACTGGGAATTTTACTTTCGGGATCTTTAGGGCGCCTCTGAGTCCACCCAGCTCTGAAGGGTACCTGACATTAGTTGGGGACAGTAAAGTGGTTGGTCGTTGTGCTGGCCACATAACACCATCGTTAACCGTTGGCCAGAGAAACAGATGTCTTATGAACATAGAAGATTGTATAGTTATCTATTGTTTCTATTTCATGTTTGTGTTTACTAAGCCTCAGACGGAAGCCTAAAGGGGACTTATTCAGCTTATATCACCACTTCAGTGAAGTACTATTTCTTTTCCTTGTATGAGATAGTGCGTTAACTAATTTGTTAATTATTTTTATTGATTCTTGTGTTGTCAGGTAAAATAAATAATTGTGCAAAATTTCATCTTGATCCGAGATTGGGGTTTCGGAGAAATAACGTGTACAAACTTTTGGCCAGACAGACAGACAGACAGAGTTGATATAAGCTTCGTAAAAAGTTCGTACTTTTGTACTCCTCTGTCGTTATAACAACGTATTTTAATACTAGGCGTGTATTTAACACAGTGGTTCCCATACCAATACTTGCGAACCCAAGTTCAGGATGCAGGATGGTTGGTAAACTTGCTTCATTAGTATAGGTACTGTGATACAATCCAAGGTATTGATGTAAGATTGCTGCTTAATCAATAAATATCATCAAGACGTTACTCTTAAAAAATAACAATGCTTACTCCTTATTGTAGATTTACTTTAAAAATAACAATGCTTACTCCTCATTGTGGATTTACTTCAAAAATAACAATGCTTACTCCTTATTGTGGATTTTCAATATTGGAGGGAAATCCATAAATACCTACCTTTTTGGTGTATCGGATGTACAGAATAAAGGGAGTGTTTTCAAACTATGTTTTTTAAAAGCTATATTGACATTTTAAGCTCTTTCTGTTTGTAGCTTTTATTTAGTTTGCAGCATTGAAGTTTCATTCTAGCGTCCTTGACATTGGCCATTTTAATACATTTGCTCAACACTTAAACTGCTAATCTTTTCATATCTAAGTCCTTATGAGTGCCCATCCACTGAAATGATGGCTCCACCCCTTCTGGGACTTCTGGCTTAACCAGTTACATCATGATTTTTCTTCTGTTATTATGGTTTATAGCCCCAGTTATAAGAGATAACTTCCTTGTTGCATTCACGTGACCTGTAAGCACCATCCTAATAGATTAAACACGCTTTAAAAAAAAACACATTCAGTCCTTTGAAAAGAGGCATATTCTGACACGTTAGATTATAAAGACGGATTCGTTTATAGGGAATGTAGTACATATCAAAACACTGTATAAGCTTGCAGTTAATTCTATTATATAACAACGAGTGTCGGCAAGTCTATATATGCATTAACGAATATTTGAATACGCGAGATAAACAAAAATTTCGCTTATCAGGATAATGAGAAACTAGCTCCATGAACAATGTAGATAAATGAATGGTCTAAATGTAAGGATACTATAAACAATAAATAGATTATATGTAACTGATATAGTCTTTAGCTAATGTGATTGGCGTTGCATTGTGTTTTGTTTGTTTTTGTTTCGCAGGATGATGAGAGCAGTAGGGAGGTGGCGTGCAATCGAATTGGCTTTATAGCCAGGACGAATATCTCCCAAGGTAGGTGACACATATACAGATCTGTATTGACGAAAGTAAACAATCATTTTTTTTTTGTCACTATTTCGCATTATTACAATGGTTATGCTTGCCCTTGGTGTGGCAAAACGTGTACGTCACAACTGGAGCCGAAGACAAGCCTTATTATTTCGTATAATGTGTAACTAATTCAAGTTTAGATCTAGAGAACTGGAGAAAGGGCTTTTATAGCGCAATGAAATGAACAGATTTCTAGACAAAAATTTTGTTTTTTGATTGTCATCATTATTATTAAACTTCATGCGAGTGTGATTTTCAGAGGCTTAAATAATCTCTTCCAAAAGTCTTGGACAAAATCCACTGCGTTTGTTTGCAAATACACGTATCATGCCATACAAGTCAAGTGCATGTGACCACGCCAGCCCCACACACACCTTTGGACTCGGAATTCAGAAAGTTTAAGACAGTGGGAAAAAAAAATTCAAACACTGTTTCTACTTCCTCCCCTTGAATCAAAGTTTGGCCTGAACCTACAGTTTGTACCCATGTAACAACGCCCCGGCCTGCACTGATCATTACTTGCTTGTTCAGAAACTATAGGGCCGGACAGAGCATTTCGTGAGATCTAAGACTCCGCTGCCTTTTTGGGGTCTCGTCAAACCATGTTTCCATTTCTCCATTTCTGTTTTTTTTTTTTGTTGGGTTGCTATTAGAGTGCAGACGACGACTCTTACAACTGTAGTGCTCCCATCTAATGAGTTAAATGAAAAAGAAAGCTTTGTGTCTGAGAAGCTTCCAAGCACATGCAAATTTTACTAAAACCTGTCTATTTTATGAAGACTCTAAACCTAAAACAAGAGAGTGGTTTTTCTATTTCATTCACTATAATATAGCTGTAGTTTGGGTGTCGACCGCCTGAAAAACTGTTGATTGTGACATTTGTAAAGGTTTCTTTCGTCCTAGCCAATGAACACAGTTCCATATGTCATGGCGCCCACTAGACATCGTGCTGGTGTCCTCATTAGCATGAACATTTCCGCAGACTTTTGCTCTACAAACGCTGAAAAGAGTCTTAGAAACATTGGGTTTACTTATCCTTGATCTACATGACAACATTTTCCGCGGACTAACAATTTCCAACAACTGATGTTGATCCGGAGACAAGCCTGAATTTGAAACACCCCACCTTCTTTTTTCCGACCTATAGTCATGGTCCTGCCACAAGGATATAACACTAACCGATTATGAATAAGAAGAAATTTAAAGTTCGGTTGACATTATTGGTTTATTTAATCACGTGATCTAGCTGAAAGGTGTAGGCAAGGGGAAAAAAAACTCAAGAGAGCAGGAGTATGATTAGGTCACAAAAAGGTTAGATCTAGTAGTGTCTACAGTCTACACAGAATACTGTGTACGTGAACAAAGTAAGTTTAAAAAAAAGAATTATTTTGGAGTGTGTAAGTCTCTGTCTCTGCATAAACGTAAGGTTGTAGATTTCATTGAATCTTCCTGGTAGTGATTCTCTTTGATTCTTATTTATTTTATTTCGTATCTATCTATCTATCTATCTATCTATCTATCTATCTATCTATCTATCTATCTATCTATCTATCTATCTATCTATTTGTCTATCTATCTATCTATCTATCTATCTTTCTATTTGTCTATCTATCTATCTATCTATCTATCTATCTATCTTTCTATTTGTCTATCTATCTATCTATCTATCTATCTATCTATCTATCTATCTATCTATCTATCTATCTATCTATCTATCTATCTATCTATCTATCTTTCTATTTGTCTATCTATTTATCTATCTATCTATCTATCTATCTTTCTATTTGTCTATCTATCTATCTATCTATTTGTCTATCTATCTATCTATCTATCTATCTATCTATCTATCTATCTATTTGTCTATCTATCTATCTATCTATCTATTTATCTATCTATCTATCTATCTATCTATCTATCTATCTATCTATCTATCTATCTATCTATCTATCTATCTATCTATTTATCTATCTATCTATCTTTCTATCTATCTATCTATCTATCTCACACACACACACTCGCTACTTTTTTGTTCTAGTCTCTTGTCTTTTTACTCTTTATCTCTCTGTCTCTTCTTGAACATCTCTCCCTCTCTCTTTTCTCCCTCCCTCTTTCTTCTTTTCTCTCTCTCTCTCTCATTCTTCTCTCTGTCTGTCTGTATTGGAGATTTGAACTGTCTTCGACTTTGCACTTTTTGCGTTATTCTACTTTGTAATAACTGCAGGGTGGCAGAGCCTGCGGCGCTACTGATCTTAAACTGTATCGGATATTCCGAGAGGGGGGGGGACTGCTGTGTGGGCGACATCGTTCCGACCAAAGACAATGCCCAGGCTTTCATCTCACTTTGTTCGAGATGAACCATAGTCGTTTAACGACTGAAGGAGGCCAATGATGAATTGAATAGCTTTGACGTCTTTCTGGCGCTTTGACCTTAATACTTAATATTTCTTTCTGAAGAAACGTCGTATATGTATCTCTCCTTCTCTTTTTTTTCTCTCTTCCTCTCTCCCTTCCTCTGTTTCTGACATTTTCTTCTTTTGTTTCTCTCTCTCTCTCTCTCTCTCTCTCTCTCGTCAATTCTAACTCTTGTCTGTTCTCCTTTTTAACTTTCTCTTTCGCCATTTCTGTTTCTTTCTTCTTTCTCCTCTTATTTTCCTTCTCCCTTTCTCTGTCTATTTCTCTCTCATTCTTTTTTTTTTCCTTTCCTTTCTTTTGCTCTCTTCTCATAATGTCTAGCATTCTCTTTGTTTCTGGCTACCTTCTCTATTGTTTGTACAAAGTTTATAACAACTCTGTCTGTCTGTCTGTCTGTCTGTTATGTCTGTCTGATAATTTTTTTTGTGTGTACGTAAATTCTCCCACACCCATTCTGGGATCAAGTCAAAACTTTATACAATTATTTGTTGTACCTAACAAAACATCAATCAAAGAAAAAAAAATATCCATTATTTTATTAATTACTAATGATTTCTTTTGGTATCGGAAAAGGAATATAAATGCTACTTATTGAAATATGTGGCTGTATATGTGAAGTTATTCCCCTTACTACGCTTTATACACTTTTTTTTTCACTTTCCATCTTTAGATGAGATTGAAATTTTGCAGACTTATTTTTAGTTCCTAACAATGCATAATTGAAAAATAAAGAATTAGTAAATCAATTAGTATTAATTAATTAATTTTGTTATCTATAAATGGAAGCTTATCCCTGTAGTATTGAGATATATGGCAGTGGTTTCGCGTTTTGTTTTTGTTTTTTATATGTTTTGTTTCGCTCTCTTTTCTTTCACACAATTTTGTTTTTGCTTTCTCTTTTGTCTTCCTTCACGCAGCGTTAATTCAGTCAAGTCCTTGTGTCTCACTTTTCATGTTGCCACGTTACGCAGTTAGATAGAATGTCACGTGTTAGACATAAACACTGTATTCTTGCGCCTTTCTATTCCCCAGATCAAATTCGGACAGACAGTATCCAGGTAAGTTAATCTCTCATTTATAGTCAGCATTACAGGGGGGGGGGGCGTCCCTTCTGGAGTAGCGCGATGGGTGCCCGCAACACGGATAGATATCCACCAAGGAATGACACCAAATAGATGATATGACAGAAAGAATTAAATTCTAAAACAAATTCGTTTTCTATCTTTCACTTTTTTTTTCAAGATGGCGCTGCGCATGTTTTTAGCTGCATCTCTGTAGATGAAACAAAAAAAATACGACAGAAATGATTATCAAGTTACGATACGAAAAGAAAGAAAATGATATTATTTTAGTAGCTGGGGAGGGCACAGAGATAGTTCAAAGCTTCAAGTACATTGGAACTGTGCTAGCGATAAATTAAATGTTGTTGAAAACACAGATTCTATCATATGAAAAATGGGGGCAACAAAGATTAAGGCTACTTAGAAAAGTGTCATCCTTTAGTGTTAGCGAAAAAGCCTTATCAATGTTTTACCTCGCCCACATCTGCAGTATTTTAAGTTTCAACGTTGCAGCCTGGTATTGAAATCTGAACCTAAAAAATAAAAAATAAACTAAATTTGTAATTGCTGTAGTAAGATCACAGGCAACAAACAAACCCCAAACTTGGACAACTATTTGAGACAAACATTGCTAAGAAAGCTATAAAGATTTTAAACATAATAAAAAGTCACCCTCTTCTTCATGACTTTAACATTTGACCATCATAAGGAAGACAGAAGACACTGACCACAAAAACAAATAGACACAAGAACTCTTTTGTTCCTTTCGCAATTCAATTGTTGAACAATATGTAACCTACTGTTGTCAATTTCGCATGTAATACTATAATGATGTAGGCTAATGTTAAAAGGAAACTGTAATATGAACGTATATGTTGTGTGCTATTGTACAAGTGTTTGCTCTAATCATGTACTGTTTTTTGTAATGAATAATTGTTAAACAAATTTCCTCGCGGATAATAAAGACTATTATTATTATGTTAAAAACGAGCAAGTAGTCATTCTCTGGCGCTGCCAGGGTCGAGTTTCGTTAAAGAGAAACAAAATTCATCGTAGTCCCTTTAACAGTTTCCACTGAGGAATTTTCTGGTGATGTGGCAGGTCTGCAGCAGTACCGCCCTCTGACAGGCAACGAGGATGTTCCCAGGAATGTTAAGGGCCTTGCAGGTGTCGGTGAGGTGTCTGTGAGGTCAATTGTTATTATCCCCTCGGTTGATATAACAATTGGATGTATTGTTATTTTGGACAATTTCCATAGACGCTTAATCTCCAAGCCTAGGTTCCCATATTTTCTTTGTTTTTCTATCTCAGTTTTTCTTAAATTATGAGGCAGTGGTATGGCGATGTCGATAATGGTGGCGGTTTTTTCTTTTTTATCATTATTATTTATTATTATTATTAGTAGTAGTAGTAGTAGTACTTTTATTATTATTATTATTAGTATTAGTAGTAGTAGTACTTTTACTATTATTATTGTGCGTCACAAAAATAGAAAAGTAAAGCAACGAATATTTTATTTTGGGTAAATATGTTGACACTGTTAGTGTTATTCCTACCAGGTGACACCAACCCTAGTAACGCCTCTGCGCAACAATACTTGTTTATGTACATTGGATGCATGAATTAAAAAGAAATACATTGTAGGGATGGTGGATATTATATTTGTGTTAAACTCTGGAAGTAGAATAATTGTTAATTCGTCTGTATAAAATTTAACTTCAACATTTTTCACCTATGTTGTAATCTAAGCAAGACCATTCAATATAAGGATTGGTCTCGGCCTAAGGCAGTCGAAGAGGACCACTGTGATATTATAATATAACACAAAAAGGCGAATGGGTTCGGGGGTGAAGATTGAGGAAGAGTGAAGTATTTCATGTGTCATGTGACCTACCAGAACTATATAGTTTACGGTTATATGCGAACTGTTATTCTCGGAACTCGAGCGCATACATCATTTCCACGTAATTTAACGTGGTGATAACGTTCTGTGAGGTATCCTGGTCACGCCTTGCTATAAATCACGTTTTACGTTTAATCATAGGCGTAACTCTTGAAAGGTAATTATTCTCATTAACATCCTGCATGAATAATTAAATAAAATACTTTCATAGTTAGAATCGTGGTTGGCTGCCTGGTCGTGCGGTAACGCGTGCTGGATTGTCGTTCGGTCGTCTCTATGGTCCCGGGTTCATGCCCTTCCCACAGCCGACGTCCTGCGGGAGGTTTGAACTAAGAAGTAGATAATTTTCAACTTTGAAGGAACATCTGAAACATGTACAACATTTCACAAGCATTTTTTTGGTGGGAAGCGTGGTCGAGAGGCTAAGTGCGCTTGAACTTGGCTTGGCTTGGCTACCTATGAAGGGGGCTCGAGGTTCGACACCCGACTCGGGCAGAGTTGTGATTACTGATCGCCTGAAGGCAGCACGGAAAAAAGTTCTTCTAGAGAGATTGGACATGCTATAAACATGAAAGTAGCGCTATATAAAAGCCATGATCAATAATTTATTTTACAAACAAACATTTACTAAATTGAAGTTAATTTATTAATAATGATAATGATACGGACCTCGCCGTACCACTATCCCACAATAGAAGGAAAACAAAGCTATCTTTAGTAACAATACCTCTATTGTTATATCAACCGAAGGGATAATGTCGACAGGCCTCGCGCACACATCTGAAGCCCTAAGTATTCATACGAGGATCCTTATTGCCTGTCAAAGGGCAGAACTGACAGTACATCATCAGAATATTTCACATTGGACTCTGGTTAAATGCAATAGATTGTTTTCCTTTAACGAAGCTCGACCCTGGAAGTGACAGAGATTGAAAAATTAAATTCATTTCCATAATAATAACAATACTCTTTCTAATCCGTGAGGAAATTCGTTTGACAATTGTGCATTACAAATAACAATACATTATAAGCGGATACAGCCTATACTGTATACGACAGCACACAAAGCGTATAATCATACCCTAGTTTCTCTTTAACACCGCATGCGAAATTTACAACACCAAGTTACATTTTGTTCAATAATGTAATACTCTAACATGAAAATATAACCCTGAAGTAAGGCCCGGTTTTACGTATCTGCAACACAAGCTATATCTTAGGGCACACAATAAATGTATAGCACTAATGTATAATATCTAAAAAAGGGTCCGATATCTCAATTAGTTTAGGACCTTTTTAAATTTTGATACTGCATTGCCTTCAGTGGTTATTAATTATGGTCTTGAATAGATACTATCTTGACTATATGAGGATTTGTTTTTTCCTTCGTGATCAATATTTCACTTTTGGCACAATATGTTTGAAGGAATAAAATATCAAAGTACATGCCTAAAAACTCCTGGCCTAATGATTCAATGGGCTTTGTTGCTGAACATAAAAATTATTTATGTGTCAGACGCGAATAGCCCAATTTTTCAGTAAAAAAACATTAGAGGCCAATCTGGCAGGTAGACTAAACTAAACATAATTGCTATAATTATTGAAAAGTTGGTGCTGGTAGCTTTATGAAAATCATTAAAATTAAACATTTACTTTAAAAAAAAGGGGGGGGGGGATTTTCCATTCCAGTGAATTTTAAATAAAACGAGCTACATCTCTGTGTCCCATACTATAATTTTTAAGTATAAAAAATTAATATATAACAAAAATACTAAAACTTATTTAACGGAAAGCACCATGCATTCATTGCCACAACTCTCAATACTACAGGATTAATCCCCCTTTTCTTATTTAAAACAATACAGATTATTTAACACTAATTTATTTCCTCATTTGTTAATTTATTTGATTGATTCACGTATTGTCTTCGACTGTGAATATAATTTTTTAAAAAAATATTGAAGCTTAAGCTTTAACGAGCTACACACTGTCTGCCTTCTTCCTGAGCTTGTAATTGCTGGATACCAACATGAAAATATAATTCTATATAAACATAAATACTAACTAGGATTTGATCTGTAGACTTGTACCCACCGCTAGAAGCAAATGTATTATGTAGACGTTTGTATAAACAACACTATACCTGATGGGCTGGAGTCGAGGCTATAGCTCAGTAGTGCTTGCTTTTTTTTTATGACTTGTAAAATGTGACCAATAGCCTCATCTGGCTATTTGCTGCCACCATGTCAGTTATTATTAAATCCCGAGGCTGCCTTGCTTTAAGTAATCATTTATATTTCTCTCCGGACTAACCGTTGACTAACAACTTACGAAGCTTTTATATTACATTGACATTTGTGTGTGTAGCCATATATATAGGCAGTGGCATGGGCGTAGCCAGGATTTTTTTTCGGGGAGGGTTTGGGGGGGGGGGGATTCCCCCCCCCCGACCTCCCACCCACCCCGCCGCGGAAAAAAATTATATATATATATATATGTGTGTGTGTGTGTGTGTGTGTGTGCATAATTAATCTTTATTACATTCTGACCTTTTCGGAAGACGTTTATTGTTTATTGTAGACTCCCCGCCCTTGCTAGCAAGGGGGTCTGGGGGAGTTTGCTGCGCTCCTCCAGCGCGGGGCTTAGCCCCGCCGCCGAGCACTATTTCTGGTATTGAAAGCCAACAAAATGCATATTCTGAGGTATCTACAGTGCATTATCTTGCTATTAAAAAGTTTTATTTCAAAAACCTAATGTGCTATTCTTACTGACTTAGACCCTCTTGCGCCGTTCGGCACATTTTCCGGCAAGCTGTTTCCGCAACTCTTATTTTGCGTAATTCATTTTGTCGGAAAACATGTCCCGCAAAACCTCATGCGACGCTCTGTCACAACCTTACTAAGGATTCGACTCCCAGTTCGGCATATGATTTCTTTGATTTAGACCCGATCTCTATGACTGACTAATAAAAAACTGTCTTAGCCATCTTTGTTGAGACACATTTAATGATTTTATATTTCGGTAGAAGACTATTCACACTTAATTAATGGAGCCCAAGCCACTGGTAGAAATTTGTAACCTTTCTTGACTACGCTCTTGTAATTACATGCCTGTATTTCGCTTTAGATTTTATATCAAAAAGGAAAGTTTTTTCGTCAAATCATCTGTTGAGGGGTTTTAAACTAAAAAATCTCTGTTTTTTTGTTTTGTTTTGTTTTTAATTCAAAACCCCATTTAGCTACGATCATAGAATTTGGTGACTGTAGTTTGCTTTAAAATAATATTGAAGAGAGAGGTTTTTAACTCTAAACGCTCTGTAGGGGAATTTGAAACTCAAAACCATCTGGAGGGGTTTTAAACTTTAAAGAAAAAGCCATCAACTCAAAACCCCTTTGGCTACGCTCATAGATTTTATAGTGTGTAATTTGCTTTTTTTTTATATTGAAGAGGTACTTTTTAGCTTTAAACCCCAACTGGAAGGGGGAGGGGGGTTAAACTCAAAACCCCTTTGGCTACGCTCATAGAATTTTTAGTGTGTAATTTGCTTTTTTTATATTGAAGATGGGGTTATCGTAAATTTTGGATGGGGTTTTAAAATCAAAATCTTCCTCAACTGTGCTGTTGGAATTTGGGGATTGTTGTTTGCATTTTTTTTTTGTTTTGTTTTATAGAAGAGGGGGATTTAACTGCAAAAACCTCTGGTAGGGGTTTAAAATTCAAACCCCCCTGTAGGGGGTTTTAAACTCAAAGCCCCCCGGTAAAGGGATTTGTATCTCAAAACCCCCTGATAGTGGTTTTTAAAATCTCAAAACCCCCTGTAGGGGGATTTAAACTCAAAACCCCCTGGTAGAGGGTTTTTAACTCAAAACTGCCTCGGCTGTGCTGTGGTAAGTGATGATTTAGTATTAAAATCTCACCTAAAATAAACAAAATGAAAGCAAAAATCAGTCTCTAAATTCCGTCCCCCCCCCTCAGGAGGGGGGGATTTCATTTCGGGGGGGGGGGTTGAACCCCAAGAACCCCCCCCCCCTGGCTACGCCCATGGGCAGTGGTGGTGAGGCGTCTGTCTGTAAAGGACGACACATTCTTTGAGGATTTTTACTCTTTCACATTTTTTTAAATTATAAATTCCTTAATTTTTATGAAATAGGTTGACAATAGTAAGTTATGAATTTTCTTTTCTTGGAAATATTAAATACCACCAAGCAAATTATTTTTAGTTCAGTATTTTTAAGGAGGGACTACTCTTAAATATCAAATTTGAGATTCAATACAATGTACAAGGATGTTTTACCTTAAAAGTAAAAATTTTAATTAATATATTTTTATCATTTAATCAAATTTAATAGAAGATAATTTAAAAAAAACAACAACTTTTTTTAAAAGAATTGTAGGCTGCTAAATTGATTTTAAAAATAATATGTATGCTTACTTTAATCATGTCATTGCAAGACTATTAAAACTCAAACTGTTTCAATTAATGTACGAATTCTTATCGCACCATCAGTTACGCCCTGGCGGCTATGGATGTTTGTCTCACAACAAGAACTCTGATAACTATCTGAAATCGATAGTTATCATTAGCATTAACTGCATTACATACAAATAATCTAATATCGTAAAAAAATAAATCCTTTCTTTATAATTTGTTTGGAGTGTCAAACAATTAGATTCTATGTTTAAAATGTCAGAGAAGTCTGAGGCTTTTAATATATCATATTAAGCATGGTTTTAACTCTTGACTAAATTTTAATGTTTTGTACAACCATTTGGCGTTTGCCTCTCGGTATTGTGAGTGAGCTGCCGCCACTGTGTACATAGTCTAGTGCTGCAGTGCATTCTTTGTTTTGTGATAGTTGACTGTGTACATAGTCTACTGCTGCAGTGCATTGTTTGTTTTGTGATAGTTGACTGTGTACATAGTCTAGTCAGTCTAGTGCTACAGTGCATTGTTTGTTTTGTAATAGTTGACTGTATACATAGTCTAGTGCTGCAGTGCATTGTTTGTTTTGTGATAGTTGACTGTGTACATAGTCTAGTGCTACAATGCATTGTTTTGTGATAGTTGACTGTGTTCATAGTCTAGTGCTGCATTGTTTGTTTTGTGATAGTTGACTGTGTACATAGTCTAGTGCTGCAGTGCATTGTTTGTTTTGTGATAGTTGACTGTGTACATAGTCTAGTGCTGCAATGCATTGTTTTGTGATAGTTGACTGTGTTCATAGTCTAGTGTTGCATTGTTTGTTTTGTGATAGTTGACTGTGTTCATAGTCTAGTGCTGCATCGCATTGTTTGTTTTGTGATAGTTGACTGTGTACATAGTCTAGTGCTACAGTGCATTGTTTGTTTTGTGATAGTTGACTGTGTACATAGTTTAGTGCTGCAATGCATTGTTTTGTGATAGTTGACTGTGTACATAGTCTAGTGCTGCATTGCATTGTTTGTTTTGTGATAGTTGACTGTGTACATAGTCTAGTGCTGCATTGTTTGTTTTGTGATAGTTGACTGTGTACATAGTCTAGTGCTGCATTGTTTGTTTTGTGATAGTTGACTGTGTACATAGTCTAGTGCTGCATTGTTTGTTTTGTGATAGTTGACTGTGTACATAGTCTAGTGCTGCATTGCATTGTTTGTTTTGTGATAGTTGACTGTGTACATAGTCTAGTGCTGCAGTGCTTTGTTTGTTTTGTGATAGTTGACTGTGTACATAGTCTAGTGCTGCATTGCATTGTTTGTTTTGTGATAGTTGACTGTGTACATAGTCTAGTGCTGCAGTGCTTTGTTTGTTTTGTGATAGTTGACATTGTACATAGTCTAGTGCTGCAGTGCTTTGTTTGTTTTGTGATAGTTGACTGTGTACATAGTCTAGTGCTGCAGTGCTTTGTTTGTTTTGTGATAGTTGACTGTGTACATAGTCTAGAGCTGCAGTGCATTGTTTGTTTTGTGATAGTTGATTTGACCTTTCGTTCTCTTCCTATCAACAGCCCGACCCCCCAATGTCTCACGGGCGACTTTATAGGAAGATAAATCCCGACTCGGCCAGGAATAGACATGGGAGAAAACATTTTGGCGCGAAACTTCAGCCCAAAGATGTACGATTTTTTATTTTTATTTATATTTTGTTTGTTTGTTTAAGATGTAAATTCTAATGGGATAAAACTAAGAAGCTTTGTTTAATTAAAAATAAGTAAATAAAAACTTTCTGTCCAGAACAAGAAATAAATTAGTACCAAAAGTAGTACGCCAGGTTGATAAACTTGTTCAACCCAAGAAACTTTGTACCAAAACGTATTGAAGTTTGAGTCCCCCATCCTTTCCCCCCCCCCTAAATTAAACTTGGAGCCCAGGTTAATGTGCATATTTGTTTAGAACAAATGAAGTTTGCGCCCTAAAAACATTGAACTGTTTTCCCCCAAAACTTTGCTTCCACAACCAACTTGCTTTCGATAAGCTTTGTTTACACACACACACAAAATCAGCTTGTGCCAGAAAACGTGTTTGCCTTTTGCCTAATTCTGATCAGCTTATTTGCCTTTTGCCTAATTCTTATGAACTTGTTTGCCTTTTTTCTAGTTCCATTTTTTTTTTTTGCTAATCGGCCTAAGTTTTTAATTTATTTGTGCTAATAATAATATATTTATATATTCTACACCCAAAACCTACTAATTTCAACCAAAAAAAAAACAGAGTTCTACTTTTTATTCTGTCTCTTTAGCACCCTTTTCATGAAAATGAATGTTTACATATTAATCCCCAATATAAATAGCCTAATCAACCGACGCATGGAAAATCATATACGCTTTGAAACAATAAAATCCAAGCATGTCAAAATGTAAAATTCTTCAGTTTCAGTCTAAGAAACTTTATTAGTATCATTGATCTGATTTTGAATAGTCTCTTCGAGGTGTATTGATCTTCTTTCTTTCATCGATCTTTCTTTTGCCCAAGCTTCATTTTGTTTTTGCTTGTTTAAGGGGCTATATACAAGTGGCGTAGCTTGGGTGAAGGGAGGGGGGGGTCCGAAATCCCCCATCGCCCCTAATTAAGGGGACACCAAAGTGAGTGTCCGAACTTCTTTTTACATTAAATATTAAGCCAATGCCACCGTTATCTTGCTATTTGTTTTATGTAAATTCGTGACCATGTTGCATGTTTTCCACACATTACACTTGTATATTAAGTACATTATCTCATGTCATGATGTCGAATGTCAAAATGCAGAGGCCCATAAAGAAACCAAGCAGCCCCGGACCCCCAAAATTCATTGCTACACCACTGGCTATTTGAACATTACAACTGCATCCCTCTCTCTCTCCAACAGATTTCGAAAGAAAAAGAAAATAAAAACAAATATCTAATAACAGAATAGGTCACCAGTTTCCACAACCATACCAATGCCAATTAACCAAATCAAAGACTCGATCCAACAGAATACAGAACAGAAGCATTAGAAACAAATTATTCACACAATTTGACACTTATCCCGAATAATTTGATCAAAAACCTTCAAATTTTTTAGTCAAGCACTGAATGCAATCCCCGATTTTCCAATAGTAGCCTGATAAAGACAAGAATATTCTGTATTATAAACTTCTTGATAAGCTACGTGTATATATATGTATAGTGCATACGTATGTTTGTTATCTATCGCCTTCCGTCTTACTCAAAGACTATATATAGTCTGTGGTCTTACTTTATTCATGCTATTATTTGTTTCATTTACCAAAGACTTTAGAAGCAATTTGCAGAGACTTTGATGTACCAATGTACAGCCGGTCAAGTGAAGGTTTCAGGACCATGTCCTCAGAATTCCCGCCAACCTATGAACGCGCCATGAGTGATAACAGCGAAACACGTAAGTAGTTTCCCCCTAAATACATTTTCTTATCTTATCTTATATAATACAGACGTTACTTCAAAAAAGAAGATGATACATTTTGGATACTAGATAATTGAAGTACTTTTGCTGAGCTTTCCAATGATGTATACATTATTGCTATATGTCTACGTTTGCTCTTATTTCCTATATAATATATACAATAATCTAAAATTTGATGGCTTCCTTGTTGTGTGGTCATTTGACAGTCTTTTGGTGGATTTGACAGTGCTGGTTTCGAGCCCTGCCCACTGACATCTCCTGTTGTTCTGTGGGAGGTTTGGGCTAGGAAGTAATCATCCTCAAAATCTTTAAAAAAAAACATCCTAAACATTTGTTAATAATACAATATCTGGTCTAATTACGAATATAACAGCAAGCAGATATCTTTCTTACTTCTAGATCCCAAAGAACTGCACAGCGCATTAATGTTACAGTCATCCAATTCTCTTGTAAAGACTCCATTTGTGAGTGATGCTCAGGAGAAGTGCAACATTGTTGAATACAGTTCTGGCTCAGGCTCTGACACAGACGATGAAGATTTTGTAGCTGTTGATAAGCAGCACTTGTTACGGGAGATTGAGACTCTGAAGAAGCAGCAGGAAGAGATGAGGCGTCTGCAGGAAATGCATGACAAACGTCTGCAAGAATTATTGGATAGAGAGGTACTTCACATGTGATTTTGTGCAGGCTAAATTTTCTTCCTTCTTAGTTTTCTCTTTGAATCATTACTTGGTTTTAAAAAAAAGATTGCTCATGTAAACAAAAAAATTAATCTTTTGCGTATTGAATACCCAAGAAAAACCAGAGATAAATACATTATTTTTAAATGCATGCTTATTTAGAGTGAAATAGTATCAAATGTTTTAATCATCATTACTGTACACAATTGTGTAAGTTATTCTCCTTATCTTTCTTCTTTAATGCTTCTGCTATTTTGCAAGTTGACAAGAGTCCCATTCATGCTTTGGAGGTGGGGGGAGGAGCACCACTCAATAGCGACCATATCTCCTCTCATTATTGTAATGCTTATCTCCTGTTAGCTTTAATTGTACTTGATCTGGGAAGTGGGAGAAATAATGTGTGAAATAGTTTGACCAGACAGATGATGTGAGTTATACGCTTTGTAAAAATGTAAATTAAACTTTCATCTAGCCCAAGGTTTTTATCCTAAAACCTTTTCTCTTAATTCCCAGCCGTATGTAAATCGAAGATTGGAAACCATACGACAGAGCACCAAACAGACTCATCATGTGGCCACTCGCCAGAAATTGTTGTTTCACAAAGAGGTAACAATATAGAATACACTTGTATTCCCTTCCAAAAAAAAAAAGTCAAGCTAGTAGTATTTCTTTAGTTACTTTTTTTTTAAACGGAGACAACACCTTAGTTGTTCAATACTCATGAGGCACTTCAAAGATTTGCTTGGTGAGTATAATGACAGGGAGGTGCGGTGGCTGAGCGGTAAAGCACTTGGTTTCTGAACTGGGGGTCCCGGGTTTGAATCCTGGTGAAGACTGGGATTTTTATTTCGGGATCCTTTGGTGCCTCTGAGTCTACCCAGCTCTAATGGGTACCTGACATTAGTTGGGGAAAAGTAAAGGCAGTTGTTCATTGTGCTGGCCACATGACACCCTCGTTAACCGTAGGCCACAGAATCAGATGACCTCCTTTACATCATCTGCCCTATAGACCACAAGGTCTGAAAGGGGAACTTTACTTTTTATAATGACAGGTTAGCTAATTTAACTAATCATATAGAACTTGATAAACTTGTAGTCATCAGAACTAAAAACGTAAACAAAATGTGGAGTTTGTATTTCCATCCTGTAGGAGACATCTATAAAATTCATTAATGTCCATAAAATCCATTTAGTTAATACACTCATTAATTCCATAGACTATACCTATAAAATCTATGGTAAGGCTCATAAAATTCGTGGACAAATCCTATAAAACACATGGATCAAATCTCATCTGTCCCTTGACTTTTATTATAGGGGTGCTATGACAATTCACGTAACCAAGCCTCTCTACTTTTCAGCAGCTGTTCTTAGTAGGATATCAAGAGAGAGGCCGGTCCATTCTTTTATCTTTTCCATGTTAAACATGGATAGGCCAATTAAATTTCATTTTTGAGCTCCACAGCTAATGCCCAGGTATTCATCCCATTTCCATGAGATGATCCATAGTTGCTTCGCGACTGAAGGAGGCTGTGAATGAAATACCTTCACATCTAACAATTAATGGCTGCCTGTTCATGGTGTCTGCACTCTAGACTGTCACCCTGATTAGGGTTTAAACCTGCCTGCTGGTATCCTGCTGGATGTTTAAGCAAGATGTAATAATGTTCAATTCTAAAGGAACATCCCAAACATGTAAAACAAAAAAATTCACTCCCTATTTCCTCAAAATTTTAATGCATTCAGCTCTCACTCTAAATATCCATCTTGTCATGCCTAGCCACAAAAGAATACATTCATAAGGATGGAATTGTATGCTAACTATATATCTGTTTTGTCCAGGGAGGAATGATGTTGGCCCAGGAACACATCTACGTCCAGCTGGAGCAGCTGTATGAAAACCTGCATCGGATGAACTACCCAACCAAAACAATCCAGTCGGTGCTAGGCAACAACCCTCAAGACACTTACTGTGATGCCAACTCTGTTACTGAGATCAGCACATTAAGACTGGAGAACAGCATACTAAAGAAAAAGGTACCTTGATATGAACACTATACTTTCTTTTGATTTCAGCTGAACTTATCAGGGTCTTTGTGCTATGTCATTCTGTTTGCATTGAAAGTACAAAACAGGAATTTTTAACATGAAAAACATTTTAAAAATTATATCAATTAGTTTAGATCAGTCATATAATTAAATTAGTAATAGATCTAGACCAAAACAATAAATATGTGCGATAAAAAATATTTTTACCTGTGGTTTTTATATAGGGCCATTTCATGCTTTTAGCTTTCTGGACACGCTATCATCCTATCACTTGTCTGGACCAGTTGGGAAAATTGGGAAGGGGTGAAGAAAGAATTGGTTTCTAAAAGCATTTTCAATAGAAAAAAAAAATGGGAACAACTTGAATTCGTGGCTCACCCTGCCTCGGCTGATGTGCTAACCACTCTGCTAGTGAAGTACTTATAACTAGAGAAGATTATATAGTTATACATTGTTTGTTTCAACTTAGAGCAGCTATATAAAGGGGACCAGTTCACCTTTAACCACCACTTCACTCAAGTACAATATATTTCCCTTTCTCAGGATACAATAGCAAATTAATTAATTGTCAATAGTTACTAACTAATTGGTTAATTTTTTAATTGATTCTTAGGTTGTCAGGTAAAAGAAATAATCGTGCAAAATTTCAGCTTGACCCAAGATTGGGTGTCAGAGAACAAGTACAAACTTTTTACCAGACAGACAGAGTGAGTTGATATAAGATTTGTAAAAACTTTAGAATAGCAATCTAGAATATAAAAGTCTTTTTGCGAAGTTTCCTTAAAAATGAAGATACTTAGAAGATATTTGAAGAAATTGTTTTAAGTGGCTCAGAATTTAATTGCTGCTCTATTCCCATTATTAGTCAGTTCTTTTTATAATTCACTATTATTACATAGAATCATTATGCTTAAAGAAGTTTTTTTCTTTCTTTTTTTATTTTTATTAGAGCTAACCAATGCATGAATATACCTACTGTTATGTACATTATTATGATTGGCAGCCTGGTCCTGTGTTTGGCCCTTTAGACTGTCATCACAGTGGTCCCTAGTTTGAATCTTGCCTTGAATCCTTCAGGAAGCTAGGACTGGGGTGTAATATCTTTATTTCTTCTAAACTTATATAAAACAAAACATAATGTTTCATCTTCATTAAAAATTTACCCAAATTCTAAAACTTAAACTTCTGTTAGTTGCATTCCTTCAACCTGTTTTTAATATTATAAATTTTTAACTAGTACATGCAATGCATCATTCCATATATACACACAAATATCCTCACTCCATAATAATAAGAAAAGATGATAACCGAAAAGGTTACAATAAGTGGGAGCCATGTAACATTTCACTAAGTAGGCCACAGGTTCTCAATCTTTTTTACCCTACAGTAAAAAATTGCCCATAGAGCCCTAAGTGAAAAAAAAGCTAAATAAATTATTAGTAGTCCCTTTATAAATTACTAAGTTTTTGGGATCAATAATTAAAGATTAAAACTTAAATTTGAGCCCTAACATTATAGACTTTTAAAAGGTGAAGGTTGGACCCAAAGACATCTTAATTTCTAAAAAAAAAAAAAAGATATTTCGCTTAGGTTCTAGCACTAATTAGGAAACTTTTGAATAATTCTATTAAGTTTCAAAGAAATTCTATAGAGATTTTCTTAATAGAACTAGAAAATGGCAAGACTTTTGTTGTAATGTTTAAATAAAGTATTAAATAAGACGATATCTCATTTAGCTAGAGCAATTAAAAATACAATAAACATGCATATTAGAAAACCTGTAACAGGATTTCTTATATATGATATTTGTATATTCTATTCATTGTTCATTAAATCTTTGTATTGTTTTAGCTTTTAAAAAGACATTTCAAATATAATCAATGGAGCATATATTATGTAATACTTTTATCAATAGCTAAATTGGCAAATCATTTTTCTTTTCTTTTTATTCTTCAGGTAGCTGAACTGGAAAAATTAACCAAACCCAGTGCGCTGCCACGAAGATGCCCCCCTCCACCTTGTAGCCGCGGACATCTTCAGACTAGCCTGGGACAAATACAGGCAAAGTCAATGTCCAATTTATTGGACATTGATAATAGTTCAAAAGAAAAATTTGTTGCAGGTAGGAGCTTAATAACTACTTCAATTATTTTTTTTTGTATATTAGACTTTAAATTATTTTTAAAAAAAAATTGAAAAAATAGAATTTTGGTTTATTTTATTAACATCAATCATTTAGGTAGGCCTATATTTTAAAAATAAAGTTAAAATAGAATTGCTTACAGTATTTTTGTGATGAATGGTAATAATGGACTAGCAGAAATAATCTCCATTCTGAAAATTTCTCTTTCACAAGTATAAATAAAATAATAAAATTAAAATGAAATAAATTATTTTCATATTAAAAGTATATTTTTTAAATATTTTTTAATGTGAGAAAATATTATTATCCATTAAAGTTTTGCCATTTTTTTTAACTTTCTCTAAAATTAGCTAATATAAATACTTGAATAGTCTAGCCATTTCAACTCCCAGTGGCATATTACATCTGTGGAGATATGCTTTTCCCTTTGTAACATATTTGACTAAAGAGGCCAATCCTTGATACACAGTGGCAGTCACAATGATATCAAAATAGACTTAAATTTCATTCATGAATGGTTTAACTTTTCATTAAAATTAACGTAAAGTACCCCTTTCAGATCTTGTGATCTATAAGGCAGATGATGTTAAGATCATCTGTTTATTTGGCCAATGGTAAACGAGCATGGTGTTATGTGGCCAGCACAATGACCAATCGCCTTTACTTTCCCCAACTAAAGTCAGGTACCCATTAGAGTTGGGTGGAATTCAAAATCAGTCTTCACCGAGATTTGAACCCAGGACTCCAGGTTCGGAAGCCAAGTGCTTAACCACTCAGCAACCACCACCCCCTAATTTTTCATTAGTTTACTTCTAAATTTAGCAAATATTTGATTCCTGAATGGTTTTCACCTTCTTAATATTATTTTTATACAAAGCTTTTATCATCTCACTGTGTATGTTGTTTTTTCTCCGACACCCAATCTCAGATCAAGCTGAAATTTTACACAATTATTTCTTTATCTGACAACACAAGAATAAACAAAAATTAACTAATTAGTTAATTAAATATGGGCAATTAATTATTTTGTTTGATATCTTTAACAAGGAAAGAAATTGTACTTGACTGAGGTGGTGGTATAACTATACAATCTTCTGTTTTTCTACACACCTTACTAGCAGTGTGGTTAAAATGTCAGCTTTTAAAAAACGATTAAGGTCAAATTCATCGAGATATTCCTTTCTTCCCCCCCTCCCCCTCCTTTTCTCAACTGGTCCAAACAAGTAATAGGATCACAGCCTATTGAGAGATCTAAAAGCATGAAATAGCGCTAAACAAAAACAATCGCACAGACTTATTATTGTTGGTCTAGATCTATCACAAACTTAATGACATGGCTGATCCAAACTAATTGATTTGATTAGTTGTTTTTTTCAAAGAGTATTTTCAATGCATTTCTTATTTTGTTCTAATCATTCTCCTATGTCCTACTGTGAGCTATTTGCCTAATTCATAATCTCTCTCTACATGAATGGAATGTTTTGATTGGTCTCATAGGTCGGCCCACCTCTCCTCCGCCACTGCCTCTGACTCCACAAGAAATCAAGCCAGTGGAGGTGACTTTCAAATGGACGATATCTGACTACTCAAAAAAATTAAGCAATGAGAAAATCACTGGCCGCAAAGAATGTTCAAGTCCCTTTTTCCTGTCTCATTGTGGTTATAGGTAAGAGCACTGTTTTGGCTTTTCTTTCTAGCGCTATATTTTAGTGCTGTCTAACTTTTATCTACCTGAGGGCCATATGAATTTTAGACATACAACATTGCACTGGCAGTACCAATGCTATAAGTTGTTGAGACCAGTACAAAAGATTCTTTGCAGCTTTATTTTTAAATAATAGAAGATTCCAGAATCTTGTTTGATGCGATTTTTATGGAAATATTTTAAATGCCATTTAAATCCAGTAATAATAGTCTGAGGTGCAGTAGCTGAGCGGTAAAGTGCTTGGTTTCTGAATCGGGAGTTCTGGGTTCAAATCCTGGTGAAGACTGGGATTTTTAAGTTCGGGATCTTTGGGTGCCTCTCTAATGTGTACCTGATATTAGTTGGGGAAAAGTAAAGACAGCTGATCAGTGTGCTGGCTACTTGACACCTTCGTCACCATGGGCCACAGAAACAGATGACCTTTACATTGTCTGTCCTATAGATCAGAAGGTCTAAAAGAGGAACTTAACTACTTTTAATAGTAGTCTAGGTTTATCTCAAGGTTTTAGTGAGATTGATTGGTTGTATCCACTTTATAGATGGCTGTCTTGTCATGTGGTGTGCACTCTGGACTGTCATCTCAATGTTGCTGGGTTCAGACCCTCCCCACCACCATGACTCACAATCTTGTGAGAGTTTTCGGCTAGGATGTAATAATCTTAAATTTCGAAAAAAACATCAAAAACATGTTAAACAAAACAAAACTTATTAAGAAGAGAAGGTATTAAATCTATTGTCACTTCAAACATTCTATGATTGGTTAAACCTTATATCTCGTTCTTTTTATTTTGGTCAACCAGGTGTCAGCTAGAGGCATATCTAAATGGCAATGGAACAGCTAAGCACAAATGTATTTCTGTCTTCTTGCGGATTATCAAGGGTGACTATGACCGGTATCTAAAGTGGCCAGTCAACTTACACCTTGTGGTCATACTGGTTAACCAGTCAGGTTAGTGAATCATTCTCACCAAGTTGAAGTTTACATTTTATATGACTAATCTGCTAAATGTCATATAAAATAATTGAACTGTACATTTATGTACCTCCATTCTCATAAATTAAAAAAAATTGTTTTCATGTACTTTGTTGAGATTTAATGAAATAATATATCAATGTATTGAAATGTTTTTACAACTTTTTCTTAACTGTTACATTAAATTTTTTTTTTTTTGCTTTTTTTTTAGTAAGAAATAGAAGTAATTATCATATATTTTATTTTTAAAACATTTTATTGTCAATGCTTTTTATTTTTTACTTCCTAATACTCAGTGTTGATTTTGTAAATTGATTTATTACATACTTTGCATTGGATCTAAATAAGTATCTGAAGTAAAATTAATACCAACTCAACATCCCTAATAATAGGCAGTATTTACAGACCACCAAATTCTAGTTTAGAATACATGCAGGAACTATGTAATCAGATTACTACACTTAAAGAGACAAATAAAAATGCAGTTTTTTGGATTATGGGTGATTTCAACCTACCTGATATAAATTGGAAAACACTAACCATAGATAAACACCAAAACCTTAAGGACATAAATGAGCTTTTTATAGAAACTTTACACAACCTAAGTTTAGATCAAATCATTAAAAAGCCAACTAGATTAAACAACACATTAGATCTCTTCTTAACCAACAGACCTGGATTAGTAGTTGATTATGAAATTATCCCTGGTCTTTCAGACCATGAGATCATAAAAATACACAGTCAGATAAAAGCAGTAGCCAATACAAAACCCAAAAGAAAAATCTTACTCTGGAATAAATGTAACCTAACACAACTACACCAAGCTGCACTAAACTTTCAACAAACATTCTTATTAGAAAAAGACATTAACCAACCAGTCGATGACCTCTGGAATTTCATTAAAAACCATCTTAAAAGCATTATAGAAAATCATATACCAACTAAATACACATCAAACAAAATAAATAAATGCTGGTTTAATAATAGACTAAAGAAGCTTTGTAAACAGAAGGAAAACCTCTATAGAAAATTTAAAGAAACTAATGCAGAAAGAGTTTACAAAAAGTATATAAAAATTAAACACTTAACCCAAAAAGTAAGCAGACAGCTGCAGAGTGAATACATAAACAATGTAATATCTAAAGATAACAACAAAAACCTATGGTCATACATTAAGTCTAAGAAAATGGAAACAACAGGCGTAGCGCCATTAAAAGATGAACATAACATAATACATAATGATAATGAAACTAAAGCAAACATTCTAAACAAATACTTTGCATCAGCATTCTCAGCCCCAGGAGACAAAGACATATTACTGAATTTGAACCAAGTAGACAACATAGAAGATATAGTAGTACAAGAAAATGGAATTCAAAAACTATTAGCCAACACCAAACCAAATAAAGCTTCTGGACCTGATGGTATTCCAGCTAGATTACTCAAAGAACTAAGTAATGAGCTGGCCCCAGTGTTCAAAATACTCTTTCAGGCTTCACTTAACCAGGGCAGAGTACCAAAGGACTGGAAAGAAGCTAATGTCACCCCCCTATTTAAAAAAGGAGAAAAATCTGACCCAGGAAACTACAGACCAGTATCACTTACCAGCATCACATGTAAAATCCTAGAACACATAATATGTAGCAACATCATAAACCACTTAGACAAACATAATGTCCTCACACCATACCAACATGGCTTTAGGAAATATAGATCATGTGAAACACAACTAATAGGACTAATTGATGATTTTTCAAAAGGTTTAGATAATAGTGAACAAATAGATGCTATCTTACTAGATTTTTCTAAGGCTTTTGACAAAGTTCACCACCATAGTTTGCTTAAAAAATTAAAATATTTCGGCATTAATGGTCCACTGCATCAGTGGATTAAAGACTTTCTGATAGGGAGAGAACAAACTGTAATAATAAATGGCTCTAAATCAACACCGATAACAGTAAACTCAGGTGTACCTCAAGGTACAGTCTTGGGTCCACTACTATTTTTAATTTACATAAATGATTTACCAAATTGCATTAGTTCAGGAACAAAAGTCAGATTATTTGCAGACGATTGCATAATATATAGAACAATAAAAACAACACAAGACACAGATATTTTACAAAGAGAATTAGATGAATTACAGAAATGGGAATCAAATTGGAGCATGTCTTTCCACCCAGAAAAATGTCAGTTGTTAAGAGTAACAAAAAAACTAAAACAAATTAATTCCACTTATCTTATTCATGGCAAACCAGTATCACAGACTAAAAACGCAAAATACCTAGGTGTTATAATAAATGAAAAACTATCATGGAATCCACATATTGATGAAACTACAAAAAAATCAAACAAAGCATTAGGATTTATTAAAAGAAATTTCTATAAATCAAATAAGAACATAAAACTAAAATGTTACTTAACCTTGGTTAGGCCAATAATAGAATATGCATCCTCCGTTTGGGACCCCTCAACCCAAGAAAACATTAAAAAACTGGAACAGACACAAAATAGAGCAGTGAGATTCATAACAAACGAATATTCACATTTGACTAGAGTAACACCTTTAGTAAAATCACTAAATTTAGAAAGCCTTCAGGACAGAAGGCTCAAAAGTAAAGTAGCAATCATACATAAAACACTGAACCATAATCTTCAAATACAAAAACAAAATTTAATAAAATACTCTGAAAGACACAAAGATAAAGGCACATTCCTCGTCCCATATGCTAGGACAAATTTGTACAAATACTCCTTCTTCCCTAGTGCTATTAGAGCATGGAATGGGTTGCCTGAGCTAGCCAGGAAAACCAGTGACTTGGCAGAATTTAAGTCATTGGTTAATATGCATGACTAAATGCAAGACGCGTAGGACGTAATCATCTTCTTTTTTGAAGTAACGTCTGTATTATATAAGATAAGAGATAAGATAAGAAGCTTTTTACTATACCTATTTTTTTTATGTTTTTCTTTAAGTTATCAAAATTTTATTTTATTGTTCTTTTTGTATGTTTAGGAAACCAACAAGACTCTTTAAAGGCAGACGGCAACCAGTTTCAATACCAAAAACCCTGTGGAGTGGCAGAAACTGAGTCAGACTGTTGGGGTCTGATTGAATTTGTCAGCCATAAGTTGATGCAGCAGAGAAGATACATCAAAGATGACAGTATCGTCCTTAAATGCAGGATCATGATTCTTCCAATGTAGCCTGTTCTGAAGGAATAGAAGAAATGAGCTTGCATCGCAGGAACGTGTTGAAATTTCACTTTGGAAGCTCAACACTTTTTCTAATGTATTGCCAAGTATATTAAAAGGTTTGGTAGTAAAATCTTCAAAATCTGGCATTCATTTTACCAGTGTACCAGCAAGTATAACTTGTTCAAGCATCATTGACTTTGGAAGTTTATGAAAGACAGATTAAAATTTGAAAAATTTTGAGAATCTCGACTCTTAATGTGAATTTGATAACGCTTTAATGAGTGGCTTTTATTATTGGAATTCAGAATTGTGGCATGCCTTTAAGCCCCATGAAATTGGGTGTATTGACAAGGTGTTGAACTATCAGCTCCTGTTTTCAAGTAATATGCTACTTAGATCAGATGGATACCAATTTATTGAAATTCTGTGCCAGTGGAGGCCTTTTAATGCTGAAAAATTTAGGAAATGCTATTAGCATTAAAAATGCTTCAGTATCTGGTACAAATGTACATTATTCATGTTACTTTTGACCAGTTTTCGCTCCTTTTGTTCTCTGCAACAGTGCCTCTGGTGCTCGCTCCAAGGTTCCAGTATTTATTTCTAGTTTGCAATCTCTTAGGTTGTACTATAAATATGTCAGAGATAATCTGAGGGAGCTATTTTCTCTGGCCCTTTTAAAGAGTTTTCTTCTCTTTTCTGTGACATGTTTTTATTATGCAAGTTTCTTTTTTTTTTTTTTAATAAGGTAAAAAAATATTTTTTCCCTAAGTTCATAAATCTTCTGCTCAATGATAGTTGTTATATTTATTTAAAAAAAATGAAATATATTCTTCTTATAAACATTTTCTTTGCTAATAGTGCTGGTTACTTATGAATATTATACCAATGTCATTATTTCTTTATTTATCTTACATATTAACTCAGAATAAGATGTGGTAATATTTTCAGTAATGAGACAGATCTGCCATTTTTGTAGCAGGTGGTAGAACAAATATTGTTGGGAAACAAATATTTATTTGAACAGGTTGAACTCACTGCTTGAGTCATAACTTCATGTTTACAGCGAATGTTGAATGTATTATAGTGGACCAAGATCCATTGTACACGATGTCACTTTTAGAAATATGGAGTGTGTAACCTTGGTTAAGCGCCAATTTTTTTTTTTTATTTTAAAATAGGTTCCTCTTTGCATCTCGCAAACCATATTCATATCATAACATGTCTTACTGGTGAACTTGTAATAATCTAAATGATATTTTTTTTCAAAATTTTATCTGTGCTTAATTGACATAACATAACAATAAGATTTAGATTTTAAAAGTTCTTTAAAGCCTTTTATTTTCAACAATAGCTCACTGAATGTAGGTGAAAGATATTGAATTTGTAATTTTTAACTATTATATTCAGTAATCCAACAAGATGCAAGATGAAATTGTATTTAGACATAATAGCAATATACAGTGATGTATGGTGACTTGTATATATCTATATTGCTGTTATTTGGTATTTTCTTCTTGTTTTATGGGAAGAAAAGTAAAGCAGAAAGAACAATTAGATTGTAGGGATCTAAAAATACATGTTTAGTCCTACTCAAGAACTCAAGTCATTTCAGGCTGCCTGCACTCTGGTCCTGATTTTGAACCCTGCCCACAGTCAATCCTGCAGGGGGAATGTCCACTACTATAACAATTCAAATCTAGTGTGTTGATGTTTTGCTGTCACCAAACTGCTCATGTTATACAATTATTGTTTGTCTCATCAGCTTTGACTCACACTTACTGGCGCTGGTTGTCAGTTTATATATTCCACCAAAATCTAACAATATATCATTTTGTATATGATTCAGATTGTCAACATGATGGTCCCGAGTTCAGACCCTGCCCCTGTTCATCCACTGCCCCTCATCATTCCCTGTCCCTCGTCATTACCCGCCCCTCGTCATCCCCTGCTATCCTACAGGTACCATCTATTTTGTATACCATGGGGGGAGGGGTATATGGGAGAAGATTTCTGTGATGCTTTTAAGTGCTCAGCAAACAAATTCAGCATGAGTTGGGATTCAAACTCAATCCCCTTGGTAGGTAGCCAGGTGGTTTTCGCCCTTCAGCCACATATGCCACATATGACATCGTTATTAGTTGTTATTAGTTGCTTTGGCTTTATCATAAGCTTGATTGTATATTCTCCATTCATCTACATTCTACATGTATACTGCTGCTCAATTCATTTGGATATATACTGGTGTTCATTTTATTTTGATATATACCGGTGTTCATTTCATTTAGATCTATACTGGTGATTGTATGAGGGTATTTTATTGCTTACTATTGTGTAAGAAACAATCTTGAATAAACATATCTCTAAATTAGTGGGCTTTTTTATTTCTTAACTGTAAAAAAAAAATTTTTAATTACCAAAAAATTCAAACAACTTTTATTTCTATTTAACACTTTGCTAGCATTTAGAGGGAGCAGTAAAGAGCTTAACTCTCGAACTGAAGATCCAAGGTTCGAATCTCGGTGAAGAATGGGATTTTTAATTTCGGGATATTTGTGAGCCTTTGAGCTCATCCAGCTCTAATGAGTACCTGACATTAGTTAGGGAAAAGTAAAGGCGGATAGTCATTGTACTGGTCACATGACACCTTTGTTACAGAAAACAGATGACCTATAGACCACAAAGCCACTTAGGCTTTGAAAATTGGCCCTTTAAAGACTTTGGTTTTCAGTTTAGACCTACTTGTGCACTAAGATATACCAACAGTTGTTATACTGCTACTGCACACAAAAAAAATAGCAAGAGATCTAATACTGCATTCAGAAATACCAACAGATCTAATTATAATAATCAGGCTTGTCTTTGAGTCTGAAGATTAATGAGGATTGCAGGTATTTCACGTGGATACTCAGTCCCAGCTGCGACCTATATATTTTGCCACAATCTACGCAGACATATAACTTGTCCGCTGGTGGTCGATTTGGGTTCCTCTTTTCCCCGTCTATGTCTGTCATCTGCAGTCTTTTTTGTTTTGGTCTCAAATGTGAAGCCGGCGGCCTTTGTAAAAATTTTCAGCTGCCTTATTCGGAAGTAGCCTGCTGCCAGGTGCTCTTTTCTATGTAAGTCAAATCACGTTATGGCACTTTAGCTGGTCTTTAAAGCGGTGCCTATGGGCACCTCTGATGCCGACCACAAATTGCTCACCGATAAAGATTGCTTTTTGGCTTCCGGTCGTCCCCCAGTGTAGATGTCCAATTATAAACAGTCTAACTGTCCAAACCGGCATTCGGAAGAACATAGCGATTTGTAGTACGGTCTTGTGAGTATTGTCCTTGCGTAGCGCTGACATCTTTGGTGAAAGCGTTCAAAAAGTCATTGTTACTTTCTGTATAGTATAAACAGATCTAATACTGCATTAAGAAATACCAACAGATCTAATACCACACTACGACAGAACAAGAAATCTACATTACAGATTTCTATTAAGTTTATACGTTTGGTTGGTATAACATTTACGTTCCCTCATTAATGTATATATTACAAATTATTTTTTGAGAATTCAAAATTTGGACTATTTTAGATTTTAAAAAAAAAAAAAAATTAGCATTCAAGGAAAAAAAGCAAGTTTTTTTTCAAATCTATTTTTAAAATTATTTTCTTCCTTTTTACTCCATTTTCTTGTTTTCTATCTTTTTAATTATTTGAAAAGATAAAGTCTTTGTTAATTTAGTTTTTATAAAATGCAGTCTTCTTTAGCCTACATGTGTTTGTTCAAGTTGGCATTAAAACATACATTTGAAAACCACTGCAGACAAGTGGATTAAAGTAAATATTTATTTTGTTGACGCCAAACTAGTCTTTCTTGGGACTGAAGACACCTGCTACGCTAGGGATTTTTTTGTTGACACTTGTAGTAAAGTATTGACCAATGTTAGACAAACATTGTCTGTTGTTAGTCTCACGCTAAAAGGAAGTATTCCCAGTCTATAAGAGGATGTTGCGTCTGTATATGGTCTTGTTTTCTAGTAGTTATTATAATGATGCATTTTTCTTTAGCCTTAAAATGCATGATGGCTGTTGGAGTATTGCTTCTCTGTGAGTAGACATTTTTCTTAAAGTAGCACCACCTCTGTCTCCTGTTCAGTGGCGTACTGGAGTGGGGGGCAAAATGAGTATTTTTTTACATTAAATATTTAATATTACGCAAAATGCAGGGGCCCCTAAAGAGGTCAGGCCCCCGGGCCCCCAAATGAAGGCAAACTCCTAGCTACGCCCCTGCTCCTGATTTTGTGACTCAGTGCTGATGCAGGGTGCAGCTATGGGCCACAGAATGAAGAAGCTCGTTGCATCGGTTTTGTCTTCTAGACACATTTCAACATTGCATCCATGTTGAATCGTATGTATTGAATAAAACTTGCCAGGGATGAAAGAAAGCCTCAAACGGGTTGAAGTTGTAACGGCAGTTATAGTAGTTTCAAAGAATTCGAGTTTGTCTCCCCTGGATGATTGGCATTTCGCTTTGCTCTCGAAAAGCTCTCTAAAAAAAATACAAATTAGTTTTTAGTTTGTTAACTTCTACAGAACCTGAAACGTGAGGTAAACTCCGATTGGTTAGCTATTTACATCTACTAGGAACTAGCTCAGACATAAAGATACCTGGGAAGGAAAGCTATAGGATTGGCGTATAGTCCACAGAGAAGTCTAAGCTCTCGTGTCAGTCACAAATCTAGCGCCTTTAATATAGACTTAGCAAAGTAAACACTTTCCTTCTAACTCCTATATTAATGTGCACAGTAAACACTTTACTTTTCTTCTAACTCCTATATTAATCTGCACAGTAAACACTTTTCTTCTAACTCCTATATTAATGTGCACAGTAAACACTTTTCTTCTAACTTCTATATTAATGTGCACAGTAAACACTTTTCTTCTAACTCCTATATTAATCTGCACAGTAAACACTTTTCTTCTAGCTCCTATATTAATGTGCACAGTAAACACTTTTCTTCTAACTCCTATATTAATCTGCACAGTAAACACTTTTCTTCTAACTCCTATATTAATGTGCACAGTAAACACTTTTCTTCTAACTCCTATATTAATGTGCACAGTAAACACTTTTCTTCTAACTCCTATATTAATGTGCACAGTAAACACTTTTCTTCTAACTCCTATATTAATGTGCACAGTAAACACTTTTCTTCTAACTCCTATATTAATGTGCACAGTAAACACTTTTCTTCTAACTCCTATATTAATGTGCACAGTAAACACTTTTCTTCTAACTCCTATATTAATGTGCACAGTAAACACTTTACTTCTAACTCCTATATTAATGTGCACAGTAAACACTTTTCTTCTAACTCCTATATTAATCTGCACAGTAAACACTTTTCTTCTAACTCCTATATTAATCTGCACAGTAAACACTTTTCTTCTAACTCCTATATTAATCTGCACAGTAAACACTTTACTTTTCTTCAAACTCCTATATTAATCTGCACAGTAAACACTTTACTTTTCTTCTAACTCCTATATTAATCTGCACAGTAAACACTTTTCTTCTAACTCCTATATTAATGTGCACAGTAAACACTTTTCTTCTAACTCCTATATTAATCTGCACAGTAAACACTTTACTTTTCTTCTAACTCCTATATTAATCTGCACAGTAAACACTTTTCTTCTAACTCCTATATTAATGTGCACAGTAAACACTTTACTTTTCTTCTAACTCCTATATTAATGTGCACAGTAAACACTTTTCTTCTAACTCCTATATTAATGTGCACAGTAAACACTTTTCTTCTAACTCCTATATTAATGTGCACAGTAAACACTTTTCTTCTAACTCCTATATTAATGTGCACAGTAAACACTTTTCTTCTAACTCCTATATTAATGTGCACAGTAAACACTTTTCTTCTAACTCCTATATTAATGTGCACAGTAAACACTTTTCTTCTAACTTCTATATTAATGTGCACAGTAAACACTTTTCTTCTAACTTCTATATTAATGTGCACAGTAAACACTTTTCTTCTAACTCCTATATTAATCTGCACAGTAAACACTTTTCTTCTAACTCCTATATTAATCTGCACAGTAAACACTTTACTTTTCTTCTAACTCCTATATTAATCTGCACAGTAAACACTTTACTTTTCTTCTAACTCCTATATTAATGTGCACAGTAAACACTTTACTTTTCTTCTAACTCCTATATTAATGTGCACAGTAAACACTTTTCTTCTAACTCCTATATTAATGTGCACAGTAAACACTTTACTTTTCTTCTAACTCCTATATTAATGTGCACAGTAAACACTTTTCTTCTAACTCCTATTAATCTGCACAGTAAACACTTTTCTTCTAAATCCTATATTAATCTGCACTGCTGACTTCTTCAGGGCTTACACAATTGGATGGCCGTTTGGGCCTGTAGCTAAGGCCTGAGGGTAGAATGAATCCCATAATATCATGTTGGCTTCGACCCTGACTAGGCTTAAAACTGGACACTTTTAATCAGAAACAGAATGCTTAATGGCCGGATGCCCAGCTGTATCTGAATCTGCCTATCTTGGCCGCCATATTAAATTTGCGAAACTAATAATTCATCACCTGGCCTTAAACACATGATCTGATTGGAAAATGTAACCCTTCTAATTACGACTACTCACCACGGGAGGGTCTCGAGTCAACCAATTGTCTACTATTATGGGATAGACATACGAGGCGCGGTGGCTGAGCGGTAAAGCGCTTAGCTTACGAACTGGGGGTTCCCGGGTTTGAATCCTCGTTAATTTCGGGATCTTTGGTGCCTCTGAGTCCACCCAGCTCTAATGGGTACCTGACGTTAGTCGGGGAAAAGTAAAGGCGGTTGGTCGTAGTGCTGGCCACATGACACCCTCGTTAACCGTAGGCCACAGAAACAGATGACCTTTACATCATCTGCCCTATAGACCACAAGGTCTGAAAGGGGAACTTTTTTACTATGGGATAGGCCTAACTCTGGACGGTGGATTTTCATCGACAAGATGTACTCTATATTGACAAAAAAGAAAAATCTGAAATGGTCATTGACATTGAAGTACCATATCAGACATAAGAAAAACGGAAAACGATCAAAAGGATCAAATATCAAAGCATAAACTTAAAGCGACCATGTAAGTCATCTAAAATAACAATAGGCCTAAGCTTTGTCTGTTACTATATTAACCAGGGGAATACCACACATCTGAATGTATATTATATTCGTTTATACAGTATTACTTCATAATTGTAAAAATAAAAATCAGTGACCATTTACACATATTTTTTTAAAAAGTTCATTGTAAGTTTTATCTTTGAGCCTCAAGTCCTAACATAAAAAAAGAGAGCATTATTTCCCCTGCATACATCGACCCATCTATGACCTACATCAGTGGTTCCAAAACTTTATTGTCTTGTAGACCCCTTACCATGTTTTCTGATTTTCGGTAAACCCCCTGCTTAACTTGCAAATTTTGCATATTCATGAACATTTTTTATAAACTAATTTCTAACTGTAGTGAGTAGTAGAGTAAATTAAAAACTACATATTAAGTTATAGATCTTTTTCATTGATAAAACCCAAATTTAAACTAACTAAAATAACAATTTATATGTATTGCTGGAATCACCAAACGCACTGGAAATTATTGTTGTGCAGGTTTATCATCCGTTGCAAAGGGTATTTTATATAGGAATTTGTTGTTCTATGAAGTAGTCCTTTAAACATTAAATATTAATTAATTAATTACTTTGCTTTAGTATCGATGTCAAACTTTTTGCAAAGAGCTGTTTTTTGTGTATTTCTTGATCTTTCACATGTGGCTCAAATACTGAGTCGGCGGAACTGTTTTCACTGACTGGAGAAGGGACGAAGCCAAGTAACTGCTGCCTAAACCTGTAAGCTTCGAGCAGGAAGGGCTCATTAGCCTTGTTTTGCTACCCAACTAGCAGAAGGAAAACTGAATTCAAAACTCTGCTGCCTTGCAACTAAACCCGTAGGCCTACGTGGGAATTGTTTCGTGGGTAACCCTAAGGAAGAATAAAGAGCCGACGACCCTTAGGCTGTTTACAGCACAAAGCGCAACACTGTCAGAGCCGACGATGCCGCTGATCCCAAACTGTATAGATGTCGTTTGCAAAGAATTACATAAGAAGCATTTAATTTTATAACTCATGCCACCTATGTGCCCTTGAACTGTAGCGTTTCTTAAAGAAAATATTTTAATAACATCAGATGTAGGTTTGAGTAAAAAAGTATTTAAAATTACAACTGCTGGTAAAAGCAATGTTTTAACTATAGTGTTTTTCCGTATTTTGCTATAAGTAACGAGATATTGTAAGACACTCACAAACCATCATCTTCTCTATATGATGTCTAAGAGAGATTTTGTGGGTCTATTCTGAACTATATCTTTCTTGGAAAGTTTTTAAAATCTCTATCTTTTTATCAGGGTGGCATTATCTCAAATGATCCTTCAGCGTAGGCCCTAATTGGTTTCATAAAAAAAGGCAATTGACAACGCTTATTTGACAAGAAAGGAATGAATCCCAATTTTAAATAAGCAACGTTGTACAGTCTACATTTCTTTTTGTTAAAAATCAGTTACATGTAGACAAAATTAATCTGTTTAAATAAATATTGCAATTAAATGCAACATTTTTGGGGGTTTGATGAGCAGGATACATATTTAAAGGATTAACTAAGGTACAAATCATATATTAGTGTAGGAAAGAATTACTTTAATGGGATGTTTAAATAAAAGTCAGGACCCCTGTGGACATCTCATAGACCCCCAATTTCTTCTTTTACTTCCTTAGACCCCTTGGAAGTCTTCGTAGACCACTGGGGGTCAATATAGACCACTTTGGGAATCACTGACCTACATAATATTTCGTCTTCTTAGACCACTTGGGGACAATATAGACCACTTTGGGAATCACTGACCTACATAATATTTCGTCTTCTTAGACCACTGGGGGTCAATATAGACCACTTTGGGAATCACTGACCTACATAATATTTCGTCTTCTTAGACCACTGGGGGTCAATATAGACCACTTTGGGAATCACTGACCTACATAATATTTCGTCCTTCATTCAGACTTTTTTTTTTTTTATTGTCTGTCGTTTCAAGTGGTAATATTATAAGAATGCAGTTGTTGTTGGTTTTTTGTTTTTTTTTTCGTTTTATTGCAATTACTTAAGTGACTTACTTTCTCTTCCATCGAATCTAGGTCATTCGGAAGCAGCTCATTTGGCTAAACGCCTGGGGACAGACCTGTTTGATAACTGTTTATACACAAAGGTCACTTGTGGTTTCGATCCCTGCGCTACCTACACCTGTCCTACAGGCAAAAAGTGCAACATGTAAGTGTTTTTTTCAGCAGTATATTTCTTTACATTTGGTATATTTTAGTTTCGCAGGTCACATTCCCATTAAGTCTGTTCACTTGCTCTTAGCTCTTACGATCTGACCATTAGATTTACGTGTCCACTGGCGGACAACTGGACAGTCGCTGCTTCGTCAATGCTCTACAGCTCTTTTTAAGTTCGAAGAACGCTGCGTACCCAGCGCAGATTTTATGCGTCAGAGCAGTGATGCCCAACCTAGATCGGCCCGCGGGACACTTTAATTTCTGGCACTCATGTCGCGGGCCGTATCAACGAAAAGAAAGAAAAAATGGGCTACCTATCGTTTCATGTCCTCTGTGAAACCCAACCCTAGCTTTTACACTTTCCTTCAAAAGTTTTACATCCAGAGTCTATATTTGCTTTCTTCGGATCTCCTATTTCATTAACGCACATACTTAAATGGTACAGTACCAAAAGCGTTGTTACCAAAAGGCGATCTGAAATAATGCCCTGGGTTGTACACACAGGATGTCACGTACCAGGCTAAATCACGACAGCAGCGGACAGTTCAGATAATTTAAAAGAAAAACGTAAGATTTATGTCGCCTAAAATTAAAACATTTAAGTTTGTTGTTGTTGTTTGGTTTTTTTTTTAAGAATAAAATTTAATATGACTATTAGAATAACTGAACATGAAATAAATGGGAGAAAGAGTGAGAGCCTTAAATAGGTACAGATTTATTTTCAACAATTACTTCCGTTGATAGGACTGACCAATTCTGTTCCTGTTTTTTTATTTATTTTAATTCACTTTCCAAAAGATTACATTGCGAAAGAAACAACAATAAATGTAAAAACTTTGTTCAGAAATTGTTCATAGTTCTTGCGTTCATTTGCTTTTCCTATTTTCCCCCTCTAGACACATGAAATTCCGCATACATCCCACATAGGCTTACATCTCACACGAAATGCCTGATCTTCGGAGTTTTGAATGGCAATGTCTTTATTTACTAGTAGTCCAACATTTCTGGGACACATACACACACAGAGGTTGTTATGGATGGTGTGTTCTCAATCATTCTCTAACTATGGGGAAGGCTTGTTAATACAGGTTCTGTTATCTTGTAATAAGAAACATTAATATTTTTATAGTGACTTCTACTCTAAATATACACTGACAATTTTACTGTCTATTCATAGCATTCATTCATGTATCATAGTTGGTGTATACATATCATAATTTTAGGAAAAGAGGGAACAATTAAGCAAAAACAAATATATATATAATTTATGTACTAGGATACTTTCACATTGTTTTCATATTTATTAATATTAAACAAAATATAACACGTTATAATTTAATGAAACACTGTTCTGACTATGTAAGAGTTAGATTTCAATAACAGATTTCATATTTCGGTAATACGTTTTACATAGATTTGTTATTTTTGTTCTTTTGATAAATATACGGGGAGTAGCATGGAGAGCCTACAATTTATAGAACAATAAAATGTACAAAAGCTTTAATAAAAACTGTACAATTTTGGAGAGTGTTCATTTTCACAGTCAACCCCCCCCCCCTTTTTTTTTTCTGTAAGGGTCTACAAGTTTGAGCTATATTGTCTTTTTCTATTTGATAGTATTTGTTTTATCAAGTAATGATAGTTATTTAAATTACTAATCGTATTCATATAAATAAATATTAATCGTATTTTTGTAAATTTTAGCAGTCGTAATTGTATGAATTACTTATAATAAAGCTGATAAGTGACTCAGCGAAGTAATTGGTTTATGTAATGTGCAGATAGATCACGATCCTTTGGTGTTAGCACAATGGAAGATTTTAAAGAATTTTACATTGTTACTAGAAAGCTAAAAATTAGCTAAATATATATTTAAAAAGTTTATATCAAGAAAAGAACTGATCATTTACAGCAATATATATATAATACTGTAAAAACTTATTTTTCTTTTCTATATTAAACAAAATAAATTAATTACCCACTAATTACTTAGTAGAATTGCTTTTTTTATTGGTTCGTGTTCGCTAGAAACAATGATTAATTGTGCAAAGTTTTAACTTCATACGAGAATGGAAAGTGGGAGAAAGAACGTGCTCAAACTTTGTACCAGACAGACAGACAGACAGACAGGCGGGCTGAGATGTTATTAGCTTTGTTAAAACATTGCTTTCTGTGCTTAAGGTACACCATTTTAAAGGGGGTGGGGTGGGCATTAATTAAGTAGGACCTGAAGCTGACAGGCCGAGTCCAATCATTATAAGAGGCCTGAACACTGACCTGCAACGTAGCCACCTGTGGCTCAATTAAACTTCAATGTTTCCAATTACATGTAAATACAAATAATTGATATATAATTTTAACACTATTTTGATCTTGGTATTAAATATCATTATTACCGCTAGTTAGCTGCCCTTGTTTTTAAACTTATAGATTGAAAGTGTACTGCTTCCTGTACATTGACATCAGTGTGTACTCTAAACGGAAGAGCTTAGATAATGCGACTCTGCAGTTCTAAAAATGTGCACACAAATAGCTTATAAACATTTCCTTTAATTTGTACACCGGATGCACGATAGAAATTGCTCTTTATAGTTTTTAAAGTTGGAGAAAAGCAATTTTACATAGACTTATATGGAGGCGCAGTGGCTGAGCGGTAAAGCGCTTGACTTCCGAACCGGGAACCGGAGTTCGAATCCTAGTGAAGACTGGGATTTTTTAATTTCGGGATCTTCGGGCGTCTCTGAGTCCACATGACACCCTCGTTAACCGTAGGCCACAGAAACAGATGACCTTTACATCATCTGCCCTATAGACCACAAGTTCTGAAAGGGGACCTTTACTACTTACTACTATATATGTTATATCTAGACTGGACATGGAGGTCTTTTAAACTACAAAAAATGTGAATTTTTTTTTTAAAAGTTGAAACAAGGCGTTGTTTTGTAAAGTAGTTATAAGAAGTAAAGTTGTTGTTTTTTTTCAACCCTAACCTATGTAACATATAATTTAATGTTTAGATCTAGATCTAGTAATTAAACAATAAAAATAAGAGTACTCTCGTGTCATAATTATTATTTTGCAATTTTTAGATACATAATCTAGAAAGATCTAGGTAATCAATCTATTTAAATGTACATAAGATTATTAAAATCAACAGACATGAATTATTTCGATCTAGGATTTCTAAAACATCTCAATTGAAACTAACAGGAAATAGCTTTGTTTCATATATTAGCGTGAATATATAGTTCTGTGATTAATAGCCCATTCTTAAGAAAATCCGAGAAATGATTTTGCATTATTTCTAAACTTTGAAAACTAAAGATCATTACTTTTCGAAGACAGAAAAGATTGATTGGGGCGACTTCCCTTAGAGCTTGAAAAAGAGTTACGTACATAAAAATCTATGTAAATAGGTTTGTGAATCGATCAATCGCGGATAAGAATTTGTTTCCAGTTTCCAGTCAAGATATAATATATAAGTCTATGCAATTTTATTTTTGGAAAGATTTAACTTTTATGAATGTCCCTTGTTTACAACGAATGGCTGCCTGGTCGTTCGGTTTGCGCGCTAGACTGTCGTTCAAGCCCTGCCCGCTCCGATCCCCCGTCGTCCTGCGGAAGGTTTGGACTAGGATGTAAGTTATCTTCAATTCTAAAGGAACATCCGAAACATGTAAACCATTTTAACAAACGTCCAGAATATTCTAGAAGTTCTAGAGGGAAAGAGTACATCTAGACCCTTTGGATCTTGTTACACATTTATTTGTTTTAGCATTTTATCAGGAGAGTAAATCCTTTTTGTTTATATTTACAAACAGATTCTAGCGTTTTATTTTCTGAAATAATGCATTTCATCCTTTACCAGAGGCGTAGCTAGGGTGGGGAAGGGAGGGGGAGAATTTGAAATTCCCTCCAGACCCCCACTTGAGAGCCGCCAAATGAGTGTTTTTTGGTTTTTTTTAAATTAAATATTAAGTATTAAGCAAAATGCAGGGGCTCACAAAGAGGTCCAGCACCCCGCACCCCCCAAATGATGGCAAATTCCTTGCTACGCTACTGTCCTTTACAGATGCATACAGATTCTAGCATTGCATTTTCTTAAATAATGTATTTCTTCTTTTACAGATGTTTTGACTGCAATCCGTTTTGTGTTTAAGTTTAAACTCTTCTGAGCTGATGATTTCCAGAGCAAAACGGACAACAATAAAGTCTCACTAAAATGGAAACCAATGTGTTGTTTTATTTGCTTTTAATTTGTGTTGTTTTAAGCAACGGCCTCTTGGTGACTTTAAGGCTTATAGACAAATGTTGGTCTACATTTTTTTTTGCCAGTTTCTATTAACAAGAGCGCAGTGTGGCATGTGCTAAGTCTTAACACTTAAATTTCAAAATATTCTGAACAATTTTATTACAGTAACCGACATTGAAAAGCAAAAGGAATGTAAAATATTGCTTCTATATAGATTAGAAGGGTTTGAAACGGACACACTTTGTATAATAACTAAGGCACTACCAAGTCTGGCAAGGATGAGAAGTTGGCTCCTCACCAACCGCCCTGACAGGAGCCGCCCCCAACAACAAGGTGATCATTTTTTCCACCTGTCTTTCGTGAGACCTGAGTTCTTGAGCCAACGTCTTAGGTTCCTCCTCCAATGCGAAGGTCGGAGACCGAGCCCACTGTGGGACTTTCCTTGTTCCTATAATGTACCAAAGCAAAATCTGTGGGAGAATCATCACCACGCGTATGGTCCGCATTAGGGAACTCTGCAACGGTCGGGACTGGGTTAGCAAGCCCTTATCCCATTCTCACCACGTGCATGTACGCTCTCACTAAAGCATAACTGCGGTAGCCCACTGAAAGCGAGGCTCGATCTTGTTCTTAGACTATCCGCTTCCCCGGGCTAAGGTTTCCATAGAGGCGAAACTCTGAGTAGACGGGATCTGGAATCACGGTAACGGCTGTGATCAAATGATCATGTAGTTGATAGGGAACCTTCGAACAGAGAGATCGGTGAAGAGCCATCTCTCATAATTCTTAACATAATTTTCTATTAGATATGGCCTCTGCACTTCCCCAGGGATGTTCTAACGTCTTCACCACCTCCAAATAGTAGGCCCATATAGCGTTTGTTTCTAAGCCACCAGACTACAGAACGAATACGAATACAGAAACGATTACAAATAACAGTATGAAAACAAGGACGAGTAACATATATACAATGAATAATGCGAAATTGTGTTTTAGAAGAGTTGAAAAAGATTTTGAATTTTTGGCATCGATGTTTAGACATTTCCTTCTCTGTCGACAATATACCGCAAATGTTTCAGCCTCTGTTTATGTTTTTCCTTTGCTTAGTTGACTTAACAAATGTCTTGGTTTACACTTCAGTTCCAAATCTTCTCTTGGACAGTAAATCTACTTCTACCATTCCTCCATTGCTTTTCCATTTGTAACTGAAAAGATCAATTAAAATTTTTTACAAACTATGTCCTTGATTGTTTGACCCTTATTTTTTAACGAGACAAATTAGAAGGATCATCACTAAATTGATTCACTAACATTTTCCAATAACAATGAATGTAGCATTTTGTTAACGCTCATTCGAATGTTTTAATGGTGGTCACTGTGTCACTAATGACATAACTATAGGACTGGATGAAGTCGCGATAAGACCCTTCTCGGAGTTCATACTGTGCCGTTTATAAATTTGTTTAAAATCGTTTCCTAAGGAATGTGGTAGATCAGCGACTACTGATCATTTCATAGAAATAAGAGGAATGCCTTGGATTTGCCGTTGTCGGAAAGATGTCGTCTGCACATCATTCCGCCCCCCCCCCTTCCCACGAAACTTCTATACAGATTAGAAATGTTCCATAGGAACGGTAAGTGCCGATGCAGTTGGAAGTCATGGCTAGTCTATATCAATAAATAATTGTACGAAGTTTCAGCTTGATTGGAGAATGGGTGTGGGAGATAGAACTAGTACACACTTTTAACCAGACAGACAGACAGAGTGAGTTTACATAAGCTTTGTAAAATATATTTCCACTTACTTATAGTTATTCTTTTCAAGATATTTTTCCACACTGGGCTTGATTTTCGGAACAGAATTTTCACTGTGGTTTCCCCTTCCTGTGATGATTTTGGCAAATCTGTCCTCTTTCCGAAAGTTGCTGTCGTGATACTCTAGGAAACCCAGAGACAGAATACAAAGTGAAAGCTACATATCATTCTGTTTCTACGGAGCTGTACGTGAATGCATTGTATACTAATTAACAAGTTAGAAACTACAGAGAAACGACTGCCGTTTTTTTTGTAGGAGTAGAAACATGTTGTTACGTCACATCCTGACAAGTTGCTTTCACAAATAACAACTAGCAAACAATACAAATATTTTTTTTTATAAAAAGCTTATTTAAGTGGAAGAACTGTGTATTTATAGTCATATCTTTCAATACTGTAAGACTTTAGTTCCTTTAATCAATATTCAACTAAATTAATTATGGACACCTGATTATTTAACTGGTTAAATTTTTTATGATTTATATTTTGTTATGGACAAAAAATAATTGTGTAAAGTTGAAACTGGATCCGAGAATGGGAAATTGGGGAAATAGCGTGTACAAAATGTGTACATCGATAGATAGATAGATAGATAGATAGATTGATAGATAGATAGATAGATAGATAGATAGATAGATAGATAGATAGATAGATAGATAGATATGACATGATAGATAGATAGATATGACATGATAGATAGATAGATAGATAGATAGATAGATAGATAGATAGATAGATAGATAGATAGATAGATAGATAGATAGATAGATTGATAGATAGATAGATAGATAGATAGATAGATAGATAGATAGATAGATATGACATGATAGATAGATAGATAGATAGATTGATAGATAGATAGATAGATAGATAGATAGATAGATAGATAGATAGATAGATAGATAGATAAATAGATAAATAGATAGATAGATAGATAGATAGATAGATAGATAGATAGATAAATAGATAGATAGATAGATAGATAGATAGATAGATAGATAGATAGATAGATAGATAGATAAATAGATAGATATGACATGATAGATAGATAAATAGATAGATAGATAGATAGATAAGATAGATAGATAGATAAGATAGATAGATAGATAGATAGATAGATAGATAAGATAGATAGATAGATAGATAGATAGATAGATATGACATGATAGATAGATAGATAGATAGATAGATAGATAGATAGATAGATAGATAGATAGATAGATAGATAGATAGATATGACATGATAGATAGATAAATAGATAGATAGATAGATAGATAGATAGATAGATAGATAAGATAGATAGATAGATAGATAGATAGATAGATAGATAGATAGATAGATAGATAGATAGATAGATATGACATGATAGATAGATAAATAGATAGATAGATAGATAGATAAGATAGATAGATAGATAGATAGATAGATAGCTGGATAGATAGATAAGATAGATAGATAGATAGATAGATAGATAGATAGATAGATAGATATAACATGATAGATAGATAGATAGATAGATAGATAGATAGATAGATAGATAGATAGATAGATAGATAGATAAATAGATAGATAGATAGATAGATAGATAGATAGATAGATAGATAGATAGATAGATAGATATGACATGATAGATAGATAGATAGATAGATAGATAGATAGATAGATAGATAGATAGATAGATAAGATAGATAGATAGATAGATAGATAGATAGATAGATAGATAGATAGATAGATAGATAAGATAGATAGATAGATAGATAGATAAGATAGATAGATAGATAGATAGATAGATAGATAGATAGATAGATAGATAGATAGATAGATAGATAGATAAGATAGATAGATAGATAGATAGATAGATATGACATGATAGATAGATAGATAGATAGATAGATAGATAGATAGATAGATAGATAGATAGATAAGATAGATAAATAGATAGATAGATAGATAGATAGATAGATAGATAGATATGACATGATAGATAGATAAATAGATAGATAGATAGATAGATAAGATAGATAGATAGATAGATAAGATCGATAGATAGATAGATAGATAGATAGATAGATAGATAGATAGATAGATAGATAAGATAGATAGATAGATAGATAGATAGATATGACATGATAGATAGATAGATAGATAGATAGATAGATAGATAGATAGATAGATAGATAGATATGACATGATAGATAGATAGATAGATAGATAGATAGATAGATAGATAGATAGATAGATAGATAGATAGATTGATAGATAGATACATACATACATAGTTTAGGAAATGTACAACAATTCAAGCAACAGCCTAAAAAAAAATAAAGCTAAATACTAAAGTATACACTCTGGACGAACGTTCGGTGGTCACGTTAGTCTGTCTCTAGGTTTTAAATGTACCGTCGCGTCGACTAAAGAAATCCCCAATTCACCCCAACTTCTAGCGTCTATCAAGTCATTACAGCTTCATGTAGTTTTGCACTGTTTAGCATGCTCAGAGCGCTAAACTGAATATCAGCTTTGTTTGTTTGTTTTTTCTAAGTATTTTTGTATGTTATTCTTCTTTTGTTTTACAGTACGGTATTTCAGTGGTCTTGCTGATGTGCAGCGAAAGATCAGCAATTATTTCTCACGATAAAGATAGGCTTCTACACATAACGAGATGTTTCCCTGTATATTAAGTTTACCCCAAACGAATTTCCGTATTTGTTGATAAAATAGACCATTTATAACATTCCTCATTCGATTATCCAGACATACCCCGTTTTCAATAAATCAGGATAATTGACAGTTCTACAGTACTTGGTTCAAAGTTCATCAAAGTGTGAAGAAAAATGCTAAAGAACAGTTAGGTTCACCTTCGATCTTCTTGTACAGGAAGCGATCACATTGGAAAATAGCCTCGTTCACAGATAGACCATGAAGATCTTTGAATTTGGGGCCAAACCTGAAAAATGACAACAGAATGTGTCAACATTTGGCAAAATGTTTGTCAACAAAGTTTTTGCTAATCTTTTGTTCATACGCGTTCTTGAACAGAAGAATGTGAACGCTTTGACATGTCCTCTTAATAGCTAGCAAACTCTACATGGGTTCAAATGGGAAACTAAAACCTGGACACGGATCTCGAAAACGGCTCTAACGATTTTCATAGAAAAGTACCAGATCATTGGCCACACATGGAAAACTCCTTTCCCTCGACCTATCATTTAGTCTGGCAAAACGTTCAATATGTCGACCGTCTTTCTAAGTTCTCTTTATCATTAGTCTTGGACAGAATCTCTTTCAATGACAGAACCGTCCATTATTTTATGTTGTCTTCTCATCGCTTTCTCTGTCTGCCTCTTTTTTTTTTCCTGGTAATGTTCCCTGAAGGAAGGTCTTTTTCAGCCCTGAGTACCTTGTGATATGGACAAACAGTTTTCGTTTCCATATTTGACAGCAATTAATTGACGAATTGGTTCCATTGTTTCATTGGTGCATGTCGAGTCTTTGCCAATGAATAATTGTGAGAAGTTTCAGCTTCATCCAAAAATGGGTGTGTGAGAAATGACGTGTACAAACGTTTTACCAGACAGACAGAAAGACAGACAAAGTAAGTTGATATAAGCTTTTTAAAAAGTAGCTAAAGTTTGGCAAGCGATTAATTTTATTCTATTCATTAAGTTATTATAATTGTCGCATGGATGAGACAAATATAGAAAACGCCTTTCCATCCAACGTTTCAAGCCCCAGGGACTTTTTCAGGCACCGTAGATTTGGAACTGCACAAACTACATACTTCACTATTTTGTTCATTTAGCAATTAAATTGTTGAACAGTATGTAACTAGCTGTTGTAAATGTCGCATGTAATGTTAAAAGGGAAACTGGGGTATGAACGTATATTTTGTGTGCTATTCTACAAGTGTTTGCTCTAATCACGAATTGTTTTTTGTAATGCACACATTTCCTCACGGATAATAAAGATTATTATTATTTTTATTATTATTATTCAAGAATATTAAGATTTACTGGTTCAAAATGATTTTATTTTAGATTAGCTTGCATATTAGCTCCTTTACGCTCACAAATTAACTTGAGCCCACATTGTTTTAGTTAACAGTGAATATAAATCGAATTATTATTATTATACAAAAATAAATTGTCATTATTTAGTCTTATAAACAGTGTCCACTTGGGAATTTTCTTGATCTGCAGCTGAACGCCCTCTGTCAGGAATCGAGAATGTCAGAATTGTCAGTTTTCATTACATGATTGGCTTATTATTACAATAGATTATATTAATTTAGTTAACTTCCATAGCCACTTAAATACGTTCGAGCGTGTGTTTTTATATTTTGTTCTTATTTTTAAAACTATAAGTTGATCTTTATTTTAAAAAAAATAGTTTGTTTTTCTACTTACGGTGTATTTTTGGTATCTCTGTCTTTCTCAGATGAGGAATCTGAACAAGAGTTCATAGAATGACATCGACATAGACTCTCAGATACTGAAATCTGAACTTTATCATCATTTCCTAAACTATCATCATCATCCTTAATATGTTCTATCAAAAAATATTTTAGTTGGTTTAATCTTTTCAGAGCTAATTTCTGTTCTATTGATGTCTGTACATCTAGTATATGTTGCTCTAGCCTCTGTTTATCTAGTTTCTGTTGGTCAAACTGTGTTTTCTGTAAAGATTTTTGCTCTAGAAGTTGTTGTTTTAGCATGTTCATATTCAACTCTTGTTGGTCTAATAGTTTCTGTTCTAGTGTGTGTAGATCCAACTTGTGTTGTTCTAATAGGCTTTTATTGCGTTGATCTTGCTCAGACTTTTCAATCATCACTTTTTGTCTCAATGAGATGTTTTGGGATAATTGATCTGCAAGCTGAGATTTAATCTTTTTAAGCTCAGAATGTGTATGTTTAATTACAAGATTCTGCTCCTGTTTGGTGTTTTCGTGGTCTAATTTGTGTTCATCTAAGTTTTTTTGAAACACCATATATTGGACTTCCATTTGTTTTTCTATTTTTTCATTCTCCCTCTGTTGTAGATCCAATCTTTGCTCTTCTGACTCTTTTTGTTCTAAAATTTGCTTTTGAAATGTTTCTTGTTGACATATTTGTGCTCGTGATATCTCCCGTAATAGATTGCCCTGTTCTTTGATTCGTTTTTTTAATTTGTGGTTTTCTTGTTGAAGTTGTTGGAAACTTTGCTGGTTTAAAGACATTTGGTCTGAGAGTTCATTATGGAGCCTTTCTTGATGAGATCTTTGCCGGGACCATTGTTCTTCCGTTACTTTTATCTGCGCTTGTGTTGACGCTTTCAAACTTGTTATCTCTGCCAAGACTTGAGCTCTGTCATTGTGTCGAGTCATGCGCAACTTTTGTTGTTGACGAGCTACTTGTTGAAGTCTTAAGTTTTGTTCCGAGAGTGAACGCCTGAACTGACAGAGCTTTTGATTGGTCTCTCGTCTCCATCTACTTGCTTGTAGCTCTTTTACTTTCCAGTTATGAATTCTGCTCTGAATGTCGCACTGAAACAAAATATGATGGAAGCACTTTTACGACATATATAGCAAGATATATTTGTGCATATATATATATATATATATATATATATATATATATATATGTACTATAAAGTAGAAAGTAAGGCGTATGTATGTATGTATGTATGTATGTATGTTAGGAATAGAAATAAAAACCGCTTGACCAATCTTGATAAAACTTGGCAGAAATGTTTCTTGGGTACTAACTTAGACCGTACTTTATGTATTGTAGCCCTAAAACAAACTTAAGACCTTCAAAACAAAAAAGTTGACCGACTCTATTAAAGCTATAGTATTTTATGGATCTAGGCTTTGATTACAATGTTGGCAAAGGTGTTGTTTTACATGGTAGGCATCTATCAGCCCACATGTTTTGTGTGTCGTATGGAATATTACTTGCTAGCACACCTCTATAAATGTGTATGTTCTACTAGTTGGTGCCAAGTTGACTGGGCGTTTGCTTATTGTCGAGTTCACACCATAGACATTAGGTCAGGCAGATGTATGCCAACCGTATAAAAATACTTTATTTAACCTTTTGTTTAAAACTGGAGAAAAAATAAAAAGAGGTCACGGTTGAGTTATTTCTAAGCAGTCAAGTGCAACTTCTAGAAAAAAAAAAACGAAACAATATGAAAAGATAATTTTAGAGACGACTTTACGTGTATCTTCAGTTCAGTAAATCGATAAACAAATACCTAATACGCCTTAAAGAATTATACATTCAACCAATATATCTAATATATATATATATAATTGAATGTAAGGTATGTGTATTTATGTATGTATATATATATATGTTTGTTTGTATGTATGTATGTATGTATGTATGTCACGCATACAAATCAAAACCATTTGACCAATCTTGGTAGATTTAACATAAATGTTCCTTACATCATAGCGAAGACCATAGTATATGTTTAATGGCTCTTTCACAACAGGAGGGCCCTATGCATAAAAATACCTAAAATTACCCGATATAATAAAGAGTTGCGTTCTTTACTAGAGATAAAGAACGAAACTCGTTACCACATCGGGTAAACCCATTTTCACAGGAATTAATATTTGTCATGAATGTCGTCTGAACGGGTTGACCCATTTCCGCACTCTTCTTTTAGTTTCGTGTCAAAGAAAAAATGTGAAGGGAACATACGCCATGTTTGACATCTAGATCCAATCAAGTAGTGATGCCCAAACTAAGGCCCGCGGGTCATATCCGGCTAGTAGCATTATAAATAGAGAAAAAAATCATAATAAATCTCTTAGCTCAAAAAAGGTTTTAGCTGATAAATATGATTTAGTGGAGATCTGTATATTTTATATCCTTTTATACTTGTTGAATGATATGTAGAGAATACATTCGTTAAAAATTGCTGAATCGACCACTCTCCTGTCATTATGGCCTGGTATTTGCTTTGTCATGCTGGTAGGTAGGACGACAAAGTCTCCAAGTGGAAGGGAATTAAGTGGAAGCCCCGCATCATCGCATTGACAGTTCAAGACGCGGTTATATCAATTCACTATGTCTGATAAAAAGTTTTGTACCCGCTATTTCTCCCACACCCAATCTTGGATCAAATTGAAATTTCACACAACTATTTCTTGTACCTGACAAAACAAGAACCAATTAAAAAACAAAATAGCCGATTAATTAATTAACTATTGGTAAATAATCACTTTATTTGGTATCGTACAATGGAAACAAATTGTACTTGACAGAATTAGTCACCTTTACACAGTGTGTAGAGAATTAGGTCGTGGCTTAAAGGTTTTAAAGCTAACAACAAATACATTTAAAACCTATTTTCATAAGCACTTCGGTGGCTCTGGCCTGGCGCAGTGTTTAGTGTATTGGCTTGAGGAGTCTTTAGCCCTGTAGTTCAAATTCAAGTCGTAAAGTGTGTTTTTTTAATTATAAAATGCACTCAAAAAAGCGATCACACTAACATTCACACAGATAAGCCATTCTTTCTCCTTCTCCTTCTTTCTTACTGATTCAGACTAACGACATGATCACAGCACATTGAGAATGCTGCATGCCGTTGATCTAAATAACAACATTTGGTTAAAATAATCTCTAATCTCACAGATTTATCATTGTTAGTCTAGATTGAATTCAAATTTAACTAGATGACTGATTCAAACTAATTGATACTATTTCACTTAATATAAACTTTGTTTTTGTTTTTTTCAGTATTTTTTTTTTATTTTGCTTGTTTGTACAAACCATTCGCTTTCCGTGACCACACTATGTCATCAGCGCATCAGTAATAATCCAACTCCCTCGAAGCTCGATCCTTCGGAGAGTCTGGCTCTCCTTGAACTAAGCTCTTCATTTTCTGTCAAACTACTTGCAGTTCGTGGTCTTATTCAATGCACAGGCCATAGATTTGAAACCCGCACAATATGCAGATCTAATGGACCACATTTTTATCACTAAATTTCATAATAACATATTCAAAACTTCCGTTTTTAGGTAAATGTAACAGCTATTAATTTTTATTGTAGCACATTTAAGTTACGTTATGTTTGATTGCAGCAGAAAACTTGATCACTTATTTCATTACTTACAAAAGGAAGTTTCTAAGCCTATTACTATTCATTTGCGTTTTTAACTGTCATGTTTGTCAGCCATCTACCGATGGCTACCCTATTCAGGGCTTTATCCTTCTTTCTGTCTTCTTATCTCTCCTCCTATGTAAGGCTATATTGTCCATTTTTGTCCTTTTTATCCTCCTGCTTGTCCTTTTCTCTGTCATTTTTTTTAAAGAGTTTTATCGTCCATCTGTCATTCTTTATCTTTGTGTCTTTCTGAGTATTTATAAGGCTGTGTAATCTTTGTATTTGTAAGTTATGGTTCAGTTCTTTTATGTGTTATTGGTACTTTACTTTTTAGTCAGTCTTCTGACTTTTGACAATTGAGTCATTTATTACAAAATGATCTACTAAGCTCAACTTTCTTCTTTTCAAAGTATTGTAAAACTTCTTATTTTTGCCAGCCGGAGTGTTGACTTGTAAAGGTACTAAATGATTTGTCTTCTTTACCTGGTATCATTTAATGGTGTTACTCTAATCGAATTAAAAAATGTGTTTGTATTTTTTAATAAATCTAACTGTTGTACTTTACGTGTGTTCTAGTTTCTGTTTTAGAAAATAGATCTTGACGACCTTAAAGTGTTGACAAATGACAAAAGACGCATATGCAAAAAGAATTGTGGAATGACAACTAAAGATATTATTGTGTACTTACCAAAACGACGCAGCAAAGAAAGCTAAATACAAACAGCAGATCAAACATCCACATTTCCATTTTAGATTAGTGACTAGTCTCTTTATTTACACTTACAAAATGTTGTAAAAATAAGCTAAAAAAATACTATACAGGTTGGAAGCTATCAATTCCATGTTTAATTGCCTGCGTGTCGTTTATACGGTAATCGATATTTTCCATTGATCGAACAAGTAGTTCTACGAATTGTAAATATTGATTTTTTTTAAAGTCAGTATCTTGTGTTTTCTTAATTTCCATTCATTGACTGAGACAATCATCTGGATGTATAATGTTTTAAAACAGCTTTGTTTGTTTACTGTTAGCTGTTGACGTTCTCTCTGCCAGTCTCTCTTTCTCCGTCTGTCTGTCCTTCTCACTGTCTGTCTCCCAGTCTCTCTATCTCTGTCTTTCTTCTGTCTCTCTGTGTTTCTCTCTCTCTGACTCTTTCTGACTCGATCTGTCTTTTTCCTCTCTCTGTTTTTTTCTCTTTCTCTCTCTCTCTCTCTCTCTGCCTCTCTGTCTTTCCTTTGTCTCTCTCTCTGTGTCTCTTTCTGCCTCTCTCTTTGTTTCTCTCCTGTCTCTCTGTCTTTCTTTCTGTCCCCCCCACTCTCTCTCTCTCTCTGTCTTTCTCCTGTTTCTGTCTTTCTATTTGTCTCTCTTTTAATGTCTCTCTCACTTTTTCTCTCTCATTCTCTCTCTCTCTGTATCTTTCTGACTCTCTCAATCTCTCTTTAACTCTCTCTCTGTGTCTCTCTCTCTCTCTCAACACATTGCACTCCTCTTTCTTCTTTTCTTTGTCTTTCTTTCTGTCTAACCATCTCAAGTGCAAACTTTGCTCTCTACTTTCTCCGTTTTTTCTTTAGCAAAAAAAAAAAAAAAAAAAAAAAAGAGGGGGGGGGACAGTTACAAGTTGTTTTTTTTTTATTATTTTTTTTTTTTTTTACATTTTTTTTAGATTTGCAAACATGACGGAAAATCTATAAATAGCAAGCTTTTGGGAGTATCCTGTGTACAAACTAAAGGTAGTGTTGATAACTTAGTCTTTTTTTTTTAAAGATAGATCATTCATTTTTGCGACTTTTCTAGTACTGCAGAATTAAATTTCAAAGTCCGTTTGATTATTCACAGAAGAGTTTCACTATGGAGGAAACTTTAGACTTACAACTTTTTTTTATTACAAAGCTTCTATTAACTCACTTTGTCTATCTGTCTGGCCGAAAGTTTGTACACGTTATTTCTCCGACACCCAATCTCGGATCAAGTTGAAATTTTGAAGAATTATTTTTTTTACCTGACAACACAATAAACAAAAAATAACAAAATAGTTAATTAACTATTTGTAGTAAATTACTTTGTTTGGTAGGAAACAGTACTTGACTGAAGTGGTTTAATACGCTTAATTTATTCCTTTTGCCGTATAAGGCTTAGTGAACGCAAACATCAAATAGAAACAATAGATAACTCTACAATCTTCCATGTTCCTAGTTTCTTCGCTAACTGAGTGGTTACCGTGTTGCTTGTGAAGCCTGAGAAGGCTTTAGCTCTCAAGTTCAAATTCAGGTCGTTCTCTTAAAACAAAAACAACATTTAAAAAGCGATCACCCAGATACCCCGTTCTTTCTCTCCCTTTTCAACTGGTCCAGACAAGTGATAGGATTATAGCGCATTGAGAACGCTAAAAGCATGAAATAGCGCTAAACAAAAACATTTGGTAAAAACAAAATTCTAATCGCACAGATTTATTGTTAGCTTAAAGCTATTACAAATTTAATTAATTGATTCAGATTAATATATACTTGTTTTTGTATTTTGCTTGTTAAAAATTAAAATGCACAATGCATTAAGGAGACTGGATATATAAGTCAACTGTACTTCCGTAAATTAGATCTCATTTTCTTTAAAACCCTATCATCAGCTTGCAAATTCTTCATAGGCTAAAAAAACAACAGGGTTGGTAAACATTGATCTTGAAAACGGCTCTAACGATTTTCCAAATAATTTTTAAAAACTAGCTAATTTGTCACACAGGGGAAACCATGGTTTGACTGATATAATTTTAAAAAAGAAAAGGCTAAAGTGTTATTATTCTGAACAAAAGTAAGTCAGTGAGTATCCTGCATGTATTTTAAAGAGTTTTTACGACTTAAAAAAAAACGTTACAAACCGTATCCCCAAGTAATGTTTATAGTTTACGGTTGTGTTTTAAAAACAAACTTCATCGTTGAACAGATTGTACTTAGTTTGCAAGTAAAACAATTATCTTTAGCATGGCACTTACGGTGTACATACAATATATAATTTCTTTGTTTGTATGAAATCAGAATTATGCTTTTTATCTTTGTGTCTTTCTGAGTATTTTTAAGGTTGTGTTTTCTTTGTATTTGCAACTTATGGTTCAGTTCTTTTATGTGCTATTGGTACTTTACTTTTTAGTCTCCTGACTTTTGACAATTGAGTCATTTATTACAAAATGATCGAACCAGCTCAACTTTCTTCTTTTCATAGAATAGTAGGATTTCTTATATTTTTGCCAGCCAGAGTGTTGATTTGTAAAGGTACTAAATGATTTGTCTTCTTTACCTGGTATCTGGTAACTAGCATTTAATGGCGTTGCTCTAATCCAATTTTAAAATTCGATTTTTTTTAACATAAATATTACTTCTGTGTTTTACGTCTGTTCTAGTTTCTGTTGTAGAAAATAATAAATAGATCTTGAAGACCTTAAAGTCTTGACAAATGACAATGACGCATATGCAAAAAGAATTGTGGAATGACTACAAAAGATATTATTGTGTAAATACAAACAGCAGATCAAACATCCACATTTCCATTTTAGAATAGTGACTGATTAGTCTCTCTTCATTTACGCTTACAAAATGTTAAAAATAAACTTAGACTTAAACAAAAAGAGTTTGTGCTATCAAACATTGCGTCGGATCCCTATCGGATCCGCCTATTTGCAAGGAATATTCAAGAGGTGATTTTGTTTTGATTGTCCAAAGCAATAATGTTTCACATGTTCCTTTTAAGTTGAAGATAATCTACTTCCTAGTAGATGTCAGCCGAGCAATGTTAGATAATCTTTCGGCATTGTTTTGTAACTGAAACTAAAAAAGAAAAAGAACAGGTCTACCTAAACTTCCTGATTTGGCACTCTTAAGATCAATATCTACTACATCTAGATCTAAAATCAAAGTTTGGAATAATTTAGATGTAATTTAGATTAGATTTACGTTTAAAAATAAAGCTTAGATCAATATAATGAAAGCATTATTACATTAAAAAATAGTAGATTAGTTTTAATATTTAGTAACATTGCAATATAGATCTAGACATTAGGAAATCATAATCTACACTTTAAGTCTAGATTTAGATCGAGAAATTGTAGATATTGATCTAGTCTATATAATTCATAGCTAGATCTCGAAATTCTAGACCAAGAATTTACAGTGATTTTAATTAGAATATAAATCTAGATCTTGTGTACAAAGTCTGGATTAGATGTAATTCTAGCTAGTGTGTCTTTTTTAATACATGATAGTTGACGAGGTTTAATAAACGTTGATGTACCTAGTTCTTATAGCATTTCATTTCAAGAATGTATTTCATATGACGTCGAAAGAAAAAATTTTACTACGTCACACGGCCTAGTTAGACAAAAAAAATGTCTTTATTAACACGAGATAGTTGACGAGGGTTCCTAAGACACTGGTGCACCGAGTTCTTATCGCATTACGTTTAAAGAATGTCTTTGTCTGTCTTTCTCTCTCTCTCTCTCTCTCTCTGTCACTCTGCCTCTCTCTGTCTTTCTCTCACTCTCTCTCATTCACTCTGTCTCTATCTGTCTGTCTCTCTCACTCTATTTCTCGCTTTGTCTCTCTCTCTGTCTCTCTAACTCTCTTTGTCTCTCTCTCTCTCTGTATTTTTCTCTTCTCTTACTTCAGTAAAGTACTGTTTATTTCCCTTGTTTGAGGTATAAAACAAAATAACGTATTACCAATTGTTAATTAACTAATTGGTTAATTTTGTTAAATGGTTCTTGTATTGTCAGGTAAAAGAAATTATTGTGCAAAATTTCAGCTTCATCCGAGATTGGGTGTGGGAGAAATAACGTGTACAAACCTTTGGCCAGACATAAAGACGAACAGACAGACAGACAGACAGAGTGAGTTGATATAAGCTTTGTAATAAAAATTAGAGCTCATTTCCTTTACGATTCCTAATATCAACTTGCAAATTCTTCATAGGTTGAAAAAAAAAAAACAGGTGTTGTTGAACACGGATCTCGAAAACAGCTCTGAGGATATTAAAAAAAAAAAATATTGAAAAAAAAAATACTTCCTAATTTGTCACGTTCAAGAACATTAGCTGCATTATTTTAATATAAATTTAGCTAACAGAATTAATTTGTGACATCTGGCGTACCCAGGATTTTTTTTGGGGGGGGAGAGAATATACTTTTAATCTACCTTTCATTAGATATTTAATTAACTAATTGTTCTTTGTTTTTGTTTTTTAATTGATTCTTGTTTTGTCAGATAAAAAGAAATAATTGTGCAAAATTTCAACTTGATCCGAGATTGGGTGTGGGAGAAATGACGTGTAGAAACTTTTTACCAGACAGATAGACAGAATCAGAAAAATCTTTTTTAAAAAATGCAAAGAGAGCTGCCGAGTCAGAAACCCCATTGACAACGAAAAACGTGCTGAGAATTACTCCCTTAGAGCACGTGAGAGGAAGCGAGCAGTGAGTCTTAAGGTTGCCTTGTCCCCGTACAAGGACAGCCTCTGTGTCGTACATGAACCAGTATTCTCTCTATCTATAGCTTGTCCCAATCGTCCTTCGTGCAGAACTTTGCATTCATAAAGAATGTGTTCTATTGTTTCATCGTCCTCCATGCAATGGCGACACCGTGTGTCGTAGTTCTCCTTCCATCGTCCGAGGTAAGCACCAATTGGACAATGGCCGACACGGAACTGGGCTAGGACTGCCTGTTCCGCACGATTAAGTTGCCACCATGCATCCCTTCTGTCTGGTCTCCTCATTGCCCGATAAAGCTCACGCCCCTTGTCCGAAGAATCCCAGCCGTCGTGCCAAAGTGTCAACATGCGCTGGTTGACTAGGGATCGTACACTTTCATATGAGTACGGTTCATCATTTTCGAGCGCCGTTGCGACCGCGGTTTTCGCGAGCTGGTCAGCCAAATCGTGGCTGACCACCCCACAATGGGCGGGCACCCATTGCAAAGTAACGTTCACGCCGAATCGTAGGAGACGCCCTCCGACCGTTAGGACGTCCCATACCCTTCTAGCACCTTCATCCAGCCGTTCTATGGCCTCCAGTGCGGCCACCGAGTCCGTGAAAAGGACTATGTCGTGCGCTGACGCAGTCCCGTTACGTACCATCGTAGCCACCCAGTCCAGTGCTTGGAACATTGCTTCGAGTTCTGCCTGATGTGGAGACAAGTTTGTAAGCGGTACGCAAGTACCCAAGATAAACTCTTGCTCTACGATATAGTTTTGCAGACTTCTGCGACATAATAATAAGAGAGCATAAGAAAAAGTCGAAGTAGAATTTTGAACTACATGTAATACACACGTAACTGTGTGAAACTTGAACTCATAGTTTTTTATATCTGGACATGAAATCGTTGTCTTACCTGTCAACCATTTGTGGCCTTTGGCATTGAAAGCGACATCGAATTCACAAAGACCATCTGTAATTACGATACTGGAAACCAAAGCGATACCAAGGATACAGGGAATCCAGATCTCTGTTGACTGAAGTATCCATTTTGACGGCACGGGTTCGAAGCACGTGACCTTAGGCTATATTTAGTATCCTATAACAAACTTCATTGATAGTCTTATAGTCTAATTTATATAAAGTGTACCTGTGAAATCAGAGTTATCTCTCTTTTGGTAGGGAAACAGTAGTTTTCGTATATCGAAAGGGAGCTAAATACACAAAGGTAAACACACACAAAATCTCAAAATTTTACATAATCATAAGGTATCAATAAAGTTATAGAATAATTTTTCGTTTAAATTTTACGTTTAACAATTATTTTATATTCACAACTTTATTTTCAGGAAAGTTTTGCAAATTTTTTCCCCTTAGATTTAGGTCTAAATGAGTTCAGTTACCCAACAATGTCAAGATTTAGCAAAACGCACAGATGTTAACTGTACCTGCTAGTACAATATGCATGTACACTCCATAATGTAAAAGATTCGTACCTATTATCATGTTATTCAAAAATTCATGTTTACAAAGAAAAATATGTTTTGTTTCACTTGCTTTGGATGTTCTTTCAGAATTGAAGCAATCCTAGCAATGTCCACGGGCAAGATTCAAACTCAGGACTATCAGGACGTCCAGAGCGCATACCACAAACATCGTTAACATGTTTAGACAGTATCGCCAAAAGTGTTTCATCTAACTTTTATGTCTGTAAGTGTTGGTACTAAAAAATAACTTTCAAAAAATATTTATAACTTGAAGTAATCCTCTCTTGAGTAACTACTTAAAAAAACATGACTCAATGTCATATTAAATAATTATTATATTCAAATTCAATACTACCAGAATCAGACTAAACATGAAAGCAGGAAAAAGGAAAGAGAAAACAAGGACTCATAGGAGGCCGGCCCACAAGGCATCCTCATTAGCACGAGCTGGAAAAAGGCTGTAGATATAGCTTGCCAACCCATGCACCGAACAGCAAGGGAGTACCTATGCTATATTCAATAGTAAATACTACAGTTATTACAAAGCTTATATGAACTTACTCTGCCTGTCTGGTAAAAAGTTTGAAAAAGTCATTTTTCCCACAAACCTTTCTCTGATCAAGTGGAAACCTTACATAATTATTTATTGTACCTTTCATAACACGAATAAATAAAAAAAAAAAGATTTACCAATCAGTCGATTTATTACTGGTAATCAATTATTTTGTTTGATACCAACATGGAAATTTTTTTTATCTTTTTAAAGACTTTTTTTTTTTACTTTGATAAGTTTTAGAAGTTCTTTCACAATAGTATTACTAGAGTTCAAACCTTCCACAGGACTGCAGGGGATAATAGTAAGCAGGAATCAAGATATGGATCATTGTGATGACAGTCGAAAGCGGATACCACATAACCAGGCAGCTAAGTATACTGACCTGCTAAAATAGCGAGCTATATACTTTATACTTTATACACTATGTTTGTTCGTGCGTTTTTACATGTTCAGGATTTGCCTTCAGAGTTGTAGGTATTCTACTTCCAAGTCCACACCTCCCGTATACGACGAGGATGTCAGCGGGCGGGGTATATTATAAACCCTTGAACATCAAGACGACCAAACGATAGTCTAGTGCACGGTGGCCGGTCACTTCATCCCTGGTCACTTCATCCACGGTCACTTCATCCCCCGGTCACTTCATCCCCGGTCATTTCATCCCCTGGTCATTTCATCCCCTGGTCACTTCATCCCCTGGTCACTTCATCCCCTGGTCACTTCAACCCCGGTCATTTCATCCCCTAGTCATTTCATCCCCCGGTCACTTCATCCCCCGGTCATTTCATCCCCTGGTCACTTCATCCCCTGGTCACTTCAACCCAGGTCACTTTATCCCCGGTCATTTCATCCCCTGGTCATTTCATCCCCCGGTCACTTCATCCCCCGGTCACTTCATCCCCCGGTCATTTCATCCCCTGGTCACTTCATCCCCTGGTCACTTCATCCCAGGTCACTTCATCCCCGGTCATTTCATCACCTGGTCATTTCATCCCCCGGTCATTTCATCCCCTGGTCACTTCATCCCCTGGTCACTTCATCCCAGGTCACTTCATCCCCGGTCATTTCATCACCTGGTCATTTCATCCCCCGGTCATTTCATCCCCTGGTCACTTCATCCCCTGGTCACTTCATCCCAGGTCACTTCATCCCCGGTCATTTCATCTCCTGGTCATTTCATCCCCTGGTCACTTCATCCCCTGGTCACTTCATCCCAGGTCACTTCATCCCCGGTCATTTCATCCCCTGGTCATTTCATCCCCCGGTCATTTCATCCCCGGGAACTCTAGTGCACGACCAGGCAGCCGTTGTAATCGTAAATAACTCAATGAGCCGCATATGTGATACACTGAAAAAAAGAATATCACAGCGATTTATAATACAAGTGGATTTAATACAACAAATCACAATTATTCGTAATAACCAGCTGGTTCAATTAACCGAATTCAACCGCATAATAGGATTTGTTTAGATACTCTATGATTAGGTTCGAATAAGTGGCTGGTTCGATCAACTGGCTTTAAAAGTATTATCAATAGCTTTACCGTATTTCATGACTGTTCACTTTTTTCTTCCATTTTAATTTTAGGTAAGCAGTTGAAAGTATTTCAAGCCCGAAGATTAATGAGGAATACAGTACATCAGCTGACTATACAGATTTATTAGAGACCTGGATATTTTGACAAATTCAATACAGACAAAGCCGTTGTCCGCAAGGGGTCTAATTAAGTTATAAGTTCGTCGTTTTCGCCTGTCTTCGTCAAATGGTTTTTCTTTGGCTCTCATCTGTGTGACCCGTGACCTACGTGATAACTTTCCAACTGCCTCTCTCGGTGGCCGTAAGTTGCGAGTTTTTGTCCACTATGCCAGTTAGAACAAACTGACACCTGAGTTGATCTTTATATCACTTCTGTTGGAACACCTCTGTAACTCTGTCCTACCTTTAAGTAGTTTAACATCGCCTTTGGCATACGCTCACCCCCCATACCGAGCAGGTGTCCACCCATCGCAGCTGTCGAACAGTAAGTAGTTCCTCTTCCATGTAGGCTCATCATTGTGTAGTACTTTTGATGGAAGCGATCAATTAGCCTTAGATGCTTCCAATACAGCACCCAGGTCCCAAAGAAAATTCGTGTGATGATCCCTGCTTTATAGACATTGATTTTGAATAAACAATAATGTTTAGTCACTTAAAGATCCACTGGAGAATACATTTTCTGGAGTGTTTCTACTTTTACAATCTAATCCACGCCTATGTAAATTTAGATGCGTTTTTAGTGAACTCAAAGAAAGGTGCGCCTCCTGCCATAAGAACCAGTACGGATGACCTTAACTCTTGCCGAAACCGTTGCCAAGAAATGGATCTGGCTGTCCTGCAAATTCACTGCTCCTGCGTGGACACTTGCTTTGCTTATAAAAATTGCTGTTACGACATTGAAATTGAATGTCCACTTGTGGTCCAGCAAGGGCTTGAGAGATATGGACACATGTTGGACGTACAAGTGGAATGCATGGAAATGGGTGACTTCTTAGCCGTGGCTAGCTGTCCAGGGGAGACAAACTATTCTCAACGATTAATAAATAAAGATTCTGTTTACGACATAATAATTAATACTCCCGTTCAGGATCCCTCTACAAGTATCGTCTTTGCCAATCAAGACATTTATAGATGTAATTTTCCTAACGGATCAAACAAACCGTTAAAATGGAGGATCTATTTAAGCGTTACCGATCTTCCATACGACAACATAATATCTAGGATTGAACAGTATAAGTTTCATTCCCCAATCTACAGGGAGTCTCATGTTTCAGCTTCTAGTCTTTGCCTTTACAGAACTTTTAAATGGTGTGACCAGCAAGAGAGGACTCGATGCCCCAACCCGATAACCTGGATATCGCTTCAACGTCTGCGATGTCAAACAAACAAGTGCACAGTCTGTCGTCTAAATGCTTCAAACCTGTGTGTCAGTGAACCGTACGATCTGCATTCTGGGTCTGTCATTATGACACCTAAACTCCTCGACCTGGTTCTCTCTGCGGATAATCTTCCTTGGTCTCAAGCCGAATGTCGAATGTCCACTGACGTCACCTTGAGCAGCTTGATGTGTCGTTTCGTCAACTGCACAACTCATTTGGGTTTTCATCTTCACCAAGATGGCAGCTGCCGGAAGTTTAACCTTTTGTTTATCGCGTTTCCAGGAGACGGCTGGCGAATAGATCCCGAAGAAAGCAGTGACATTTTAGATTATATGACATATTATTTAATCCATGTGCTAAATATAAAGAATGTCTGGAAAGTGGAGCCCAAATTTACATTATATCATCTAGAGTCAAAACAAAATGTCTCTGTGTCCACTTTCGTTATCGACTATAACTCCTCAGCGCCTGAAGACTTCCTCTTCCTAAGATATAGCCATGAGTTGTCTATCCTGGCTAGAGACGTCAGAACTATGGTGGACATCAAGCTAAACAAAGGCCAGAAAGAAATGTCTAATTTATCTTTGGTCTACCCACATCACACGGCACAATCGAGACCACCATTCTTTCGGTGGTGCCAGACCAACAATTTGGCGATCCGCCGGAGAAATTACATTACTTTTTTAGCGTCGAATTCAACCGAGAAAAACTTTTGGGTTTGTTTATGTCGATCATTGTATAAGAGTGAAAACCTGCTTGACGTATGCATCTATGTACAATGTTGTGAATTTCAGTGTTTTTATGGCAACCAGTTGGGATTCCACATTCCTGAAAAAGAATCTAGCACTTCTAGCACATTTCGACATGCTAATATCCTTGGGATTATATTATTTGTAGTCGTTTCAAAAATTGGGATAGTTTAATGGGGAAGGTATCTAAAATAGTGAGGAAAACAAAAAAGGTAAGTTCCCCTTTCAGACCATGCGGTCTAGAGATGATGTAAAGGGTCTTCTATTTATGTGATCCACGGTTAACGAGGGTGTCTTGGGGCCAGCACAACGAAAAAACGCATTTGCTTTTACCCAACTTATGTCAGGTACCCATTATAGCTGCGTAGACTTAGAGGCGCCCTAAAGATCCCCCAAAAAGTGCTAAATAATTATCATATGCTAAAAACTAACACTAGCTTCTCAATACTTTAGTTTGTACACCTGATACACCAAAAAACGAACTAAATTTATATTTGTTTCGCTGTGTATGAAAATGTTCAATTCTATTTACTTTTAATAAAACTTTTACATTTACACGCCCGTCCAAGTAAAATGAAATAATAATCCATTGTTGTTATTTTTTTCTTCCATTTTCTCTTCAGTTTTTAAACAAAAGTCAATGATACCACTGACTTACATGTTTGGTGGTGTTTAATGATTGACTGAAAACATTTTTTTTTTCAAGTAAGGATTACATATCGCACAAAAGAAGATTATGCCTACTTTAAAAACAACATCTATATATTAGTTTTACAGTACTGGCGACAGTACCCTTGGAAGTCTATGAGGCAGTGTTTAGTTTTACAGTACTGGCGACAGTACCCTTGGAAGTCTATGAGGCAGTGTTTAGTTTTACAGTACTGGCGACAGTACCCTTGGAAGTCTATGCCAGGCGACGTGCAAGCTTGACCAAAGGGAAAGAGCCCCTTCCAGATTCTTGGAATGAGAGAGTGACTATTTATCAACACTCTGTTCAAAGCCCTCCCCCCCCCCTTTTTATTTTAAGAATCAACTTTATGATTATGTAATAACATCCATTATGCGTGGTCACGTTCCATCAGCCATTACACCTGCCGTGGCGAGGCCGGAAGCCGAGCCCCTCGAGTGAGTCATTCGCATTCATACAGTATACTGCAGCTAAGCGTGAAAGGGTCGCTACTAGAGAAGGCAACATCCGTGTTAAAGGAATAGATTGATGAGACTAGGCACTTAGACAGCTTTCATTCTTCCTTAGCAGGTGCAGTGTACATGTAAACTTGAAAGTCCGCTGGAGATTCTGTTTCATTTTCACTGTCTACCAATCCATTTTCTGTCTCTCTCTCTCTGTCTCTCTCATCGCTGTTTCTTCTTCCTCTCTCTCTCTCTCTCTCTCTTTTTCACCTTACCATCTGATACAACTGTTTTATACGTGATAAAAATCTTTTATCATTCCGACTTTCAAAGCAAATCACAAAGACTGTCGATGCAAAAATTCTAAACCTAAAACCTAAGAATTTTAGAAGCCATCTTTGGCTCAGCCTGCTACATGGAGGCCATTCTGTGGACACTTAGCTCAGTTAGCTGCCAACTACCGCCATAAGAAAAAAGTTCTTTAAATTATTAGTAGCCCTGAGGCACCTTAACTTGACATCATGAAGCAATATCAGGAAACGCGGACGACTATCACTTTGCTTCTGACTAGATTCCAAGAATGAGTGTCTGCAGTTTACTGTATCTCTGGACACAGTGTTTTGAACAGATCAATAGTGACCATTCCGCCGCTGTTCTTCCATTCATATCTGTAAATATATAAAAACATTTTTACAACAAAAAAAAAGGCCTGTCTGCTATCAATCCAATCCAATAATACAGTGTTTCCCAAACTGTATTCTTCGGAACTCTAGTGTACCGTGAGGCCTGAGTAGGTGTTCCACGAAATACTGGAATAATTAACTAGTAGGCAAACACGGGACGTAACCTCTCTATAAAGAAACAAAATAGAGCAAAGTGTCCCGCTAAATACTCAAAATGTGCGAAGTGTCCTGCTAAATACTCAAAATGTGCGAAGTGTTCCGCTAAATACTTAAAATATGCGAAGTGTTCCGCTAAACACTCAAAATGTGCGAAGTGTCCCATTAAAGAAACGTTTGGGAAGCCCTGGGACAATATATTTCAAGTAGGTCTGTAGGACTCTTCACAACTCAACGCACAGAAGAAAAAAAAAATCCTTTTAATAACATAGCTTATCTAAAGGGGAAGAACTCAATCCTTAAAACTATACGTATAATGTACAAGTTATTTCCCTTAATTAATGACCAATTAGTTAATTAAAAATTAATTAACTAATTGAGTAGTTTTGTTTATTGATTCATGTTTTGTTAGGTGCAATAAATAATTGTTTAAAGTATTAACTTGATTAGAGAATGCGATAATCGTTATTAATTATTTAATGGATGGGTACAGTACAGTTCAACGGCGCCTGCTCCGAAAGTTTCAGAATAAACAGCGGAGTCAAACAAGGATGTGTCCTGGCCCCAACCCTCTTTGGAATACTCTTCTCAAAGCTAATCCACCACGCGTTTGACAAATCCACCGAAGGCATATATCTTCATTCCAGATTCGATGGCAAACTTCTAAATATTGCTAGACTGAGGGCCAAAACTAAAACCAGAACAACCCTCATAAGAGATATGCTCTTGGCGGACGACGCAGCGGTGGTGGCACACTCACAAGAGGAGCTTCAGTCACTAATGTCCTTCTTCTCTAAGGCTTGCAAAGAGTATGGCCTAACCATTAGCACAAAGAAAACTAATGTTATGGGACCACCTGCTACAGCATCACCATCCATCCTCATTGACGATAACAAGCTTGATGCCATAAACGAATTCTGCTACCTTGGATGTACAATCCAAGGTGACCTGTCACTAGAAGAGGAGATCAAAAAATGCATAGGGAAGGCCGCAACAACCTTCGCTAGGCTCCGACCAAAGTTTGGGAAGACCAGAAGCTCACCACAGGGACCAAAATGGAGGTCTACAAGGCATGCGTTCTTAGCACGCTACTATATGGCAACGAGTCGTGGACAACCTACACAAAACAAAACTCATTTCACTCGCGCTGCCTTAGAAGGATCTTTAAAAAAACATGGAAAGAAAGAGTGTGTAATACTGAGATCCTCGCGAGAACAGGCCTTCCCAGTATCTTTACGGTCCTCAGGCAAGGCCGCCTGCGCTGGCTCGGACATGTTCGCCGAATGGAGGACAATCGCATCCCGAAAATCATTCTGTACGGGCAACTTCCGTCTGGCTCAAGAAAAACTGGTCGCCCCCACCTCCGTTACGTTGATGTCATAAAAGGGGATTTAAAATCAGTGAACATTAATACTGACCATTGGGAAGACAAAGCCTTAGACCGCACTAGCTGGAGAGACGTGACCAAGAAAGTTATAGACAGCGAGAAAACATGGGCCTCGATTCTTGAAGAAAAGCGTGCCACACGGGAAATGGCTAGCTCCTCTGCCACCAAAGCGAAAGCCACCTTGACATGCAATATATGTGGACGGGAGTCTCTCCAGAGCCATATGAAAAAGTGTTCGAGATGAACCATAGTCGTTTCACGACTGAAGGAGGCCAATGATGAATGGGACTAAACCCAACAAATTGAGCCAGAAGTATACAGAAGTATTAGTTTCTTTTGTTGCTATTTAACAAAATAATTAATTACCAGTGATTGATTGTCTAATAGGTTACTTTTGTTTTATTGATTCATGCCTAATCTATGTCAATGAATAATTTCAACTTGATCCGAGAATGGCTATGGGAGAAATAACTTGTACTCACTTTTTACTAGACAGACAGACATATAGTCTGAGTGAGTTGATATAAGCTTTGTGAAACAATCCCTGTCTTTATGTGTTATCTACGAACTTCGGACCGATAGACAAAGTTACCGTATCGCGTTTTTTTTTGTCTCGTTTAATGGTTTATTTGAGGGTCACGTGAATAACTCATCCACCAATCAAATGATTGCGTGAACTCCAATTGTATTTAGCGTGTAAAATCAAGCTGGAAAGTTTAATTAGTTAAGTATGTACTCACTGATATCCGTTCTCTCTCAAGTATTTCTCTACGGCTGGCTTTATTCTCGGAATATTGTTTTCACTGTGAAGTCCTCTTCCAGTTATTATATGGATAAATCTGTTGAATCTTCTGTAATTACTACAGTAGTATTCTAGAAAGAAAAAAAGAAATTTAACAAGCTCTATAACTCACTTAGGAAATATTTTTTTTATTAATTTAAAACTTTAAAATATTAATAAAATTTAAAAAACTAAAGGTCTAACAGACATATCTAAAGATTGAAGCCACAGCAAGGAACCCGTGAAAGTCGAGACCATTTGTTAGCATTTCTATTATATTTTTTATTATATTATTTCTCTCAATAATATAGAAGCTATTTCCCTAATATAAAACAAAATAATTAATTACTAATATCTAATAGACTAATTGGATTAATTTTGCTCTATCGATTTGTGTTTTGTGATGACAATACATACTTGTTAAAAGCTAAAACTTGATCTGAGAATGATCAAAGAATGGGTATTGGATAAATAATTATTTAATTATCTAAGGTACGTTACACTACATAAATAGACGCATGTGTGAATACCGAAGGATTAATTATCCTTGTTGTTATCCTTAAACAAAATAATTAATTACCAGTAATTAATTGACTAATTGAGCAGCTTTGTTTATTGATTCATGTCTTGTCTACGCCTATGAATAATTGTGCAAAGTTTCTTGATCCGAGAATAGGTGTGGGAGAAATAACGTATACAAACTTTTTACCAGACAGACAGACAGACATACAGAGTGTGTTCATATAAGCTTTGTAAAAATGGTGAAAAATAATGTACCATAAAAAGGATGCCAAGTAGTTAATGAAACTGAAAATAATATCAAAGAATTCAAAGATCTCCTCGTTTGCTGAAGTTAGAGATGACTGCCTGGTTCTGTAGGATGCGCTTTTGGTATGACGCCCAGACATTGTCAAGTTCGAACCATAGACATAAATAAATATAGACTGAAAAAAGGAAATAACTTCATGTAACTTGAAAACATGTACATCTATTGTATTCGGATTTCCGAATTATGAAAAGTTGCATGATCTTCATTGTTAGAGATTAAACAAAGCTTCACTGCCTCCTTATTTACAATATATATAGGTGCGTATCAAAGTTTAAAAAGCACTTTTGTACTGCTCATAAATGCTTTATAATAAAGTACACAAAATTGCAAATTTTCGTTTCATAAAACTCTTTAATTGGCCAGTCTATATTTATTTATGTCTATGGTTCGAACACTTGCCAAACAGCTTTTAGCAACATTTTAAAGTGTCGATAATCAAAGTATGCAGGTTTCGCAATTACAGTTTGTACTAGCTTTGGAAAAAACAAAATTTTATTCTACAAAGTTTGAAAGCGAACGAAACAATATAAACAAAACAAACATGGAAAAGTAGGTCAGAAAATGTGAACCTTATCGGTGTGGAAATGTGTACATTTTACATTTCAAGTATGCCAGTACATTTTGTGTTTTACCGTGTTCCATCGCCTCCAGAAATTCAAGAAACTGCTTTGTGGCGTCGGACACTGATAAGTTATGTAGATCCAATGTTTTAGTAGGGTCACTGGAAAAATTACAGAAATAGATAAACTTAAACAGCTATGTAAATTTAAGTCAAGATAGCTAGGTATGTTTTCTCCGCCAATAAATAGACGCAAGCAACCAGGTACTCTCTTGCCTTCTTAAATACATTAGTAAAGTGTAGATAAGCCAGTGGCGTAGCTTGGCTGAGGGAGGTGGTCCAAATTTGAAAATCCCTCCGGGCCCCCACTTGAGGGTGGCCCCCAAATCAGTGTCCGAAACGTGTTTTTACATTTAATATTGCGCTTGTATCTCATGTCATGATGTCGAATGTCCAATTGCTGGGGATAATAAGGTCAAGCCCTCCCCTCACCCCACCCCGAGGGCCGACAAATCATTGAGACAAGCATCAAGCATTGCCCAGATAAACGCCTACTTTCGTGTTGCCCCAGATAAACGCCTACTCTCGTGTTGCCAAGGTAAACACCTACACTCGTGTTGCCCAGATAAACACATACTCTCGTGTTGCCCCAGATAAACGCCTACTCTCGTGTTGCCAAGGTAAACACCTACTCTAGTGTTGCCCAGATAAACACATACTATCGTGTTGCCCAGGTAAACACATACTCTCGTGTTGCCCCAGAAAAACACCAACTCTCGTGTTGCCCTAGAAAAACACATACTCTCGTGTTGCCCTAGAAAAACACATACTCTCGTGTTGCTCCAGAAAAACACATACTCTCGTGTTGCTCAGATAAACGCCTACTCTCGTGTTGCCCAGATAAACGCCTACTCTCGTGTTGCACCAGATAAACGCCTACTCTCGTGTTGCCCAGATAAACGCCTACTATCGTGTTGCCCAGGTAAACACATACTCTCGTGTTGCCCCAGAAAAACACCAACTCTCGTGTTGCCCCAGGTCAACACCTACTCTCGTGTTGCCCTAGAAAAACACATACTCTCGTGTTGCCCTAGAAAAACACATACTCTCGTGTTGCTCCAGAAAAACACATACTCTCGTGTTGCTCAGATAAACGCCTACTCTCGTGTTGCCCAGATAAACGCCTACTCTCGTGTTGCACCAGATAAACGCCTACTCTCGTGTTGCCCAGATAAACGCCTACTATCGTGTTGCCCAGGTAAACACATACTCTCGTGTTGCCCCAGAAAAACACCAACTCTCGTGTTGCCCCAGGTCAACACCTACTCTCGTGTTGCCCTAGAAAAACACATACTCTCGTGTTGCCCTAGAAAAACACATACTCTCGTGTTGCTCCAGAAAAACACATACTCTCGTGTTGCTCAGATAAACGCCTACTCTCGTGTTGCCCAGATAAACGCCTACTCTCGTGTTGCACCAGATAAACGCCTACTCTCGTGTTGCCCAGATAAACGCCTACTCTCGTGTTGCACCAGATAAACGCCTACTCTTGTGTTGCCCAGATAAACGCCTACTCTCGTGTTCCCCAGAAAAACGCCTACTCAGGTGTTGCCCAGATAAACGCCTACTCTCGTGTTGCCCAGATAAACGCCTACTCTCGTGTTGATCAGGTAAACGCCTACTCTCGTGTTGCCCAGGTAAACACCTACTCTCGTGTTGCCCAGATAAACGCCTACTCTCGTGTTGCCCACCTAAACACCAACTCTCGTGATTTCCCAGATAAATGCCTACGGTCATGTTGCTCAGTTAAACGCGCAACCCAAGCTTAATTTCATTACCCTGTTCCACCGACTCTAAAAAATTATATGACTGCTTGTGGAATCTTACTCAGATAAATAGTGTACATCAGCTATAAGAGTATCTGACGATAACAAAAGAGTGATACGTTGTCTGATTAGTACAGCTATTCTAGTCATGCAGCACGAATTGAGAAACCCTGCTTTGAATGAAGCCAAAAAAGAACTAAACAAGCAAAATAAAAAAAATTCTTCAAAAAAAAGAAAGCTTATCTAAAAGGGAAGAGCTTCGTCTTTAAAACTATATGCACCAATAATGTACAAGCTATTTCCCTTATTCGACATCAAACAAAAAATTAATTACCAATAACTAATTGACTAATTGAATATTTTTGTTTATTTATTCATGTGTACACAAGTTTTACCAGAAAGACAGACAAAGTGAGTTGATATAAGTTTTGTAATTTAAAAAAATTGCTTGGCTTACTTTCTATGCCTAGAACGACTTCTAGATCTCCGATTTCTTTGCCTTGACCTATATCTCGACCTTTCTCTTCTTTCAGCTTTAAGCTCTATCTCTCCAGAGACATTTTCTTTTTCTCTTTCATCTTCTGATTCGTATTCGTCGACCTCGTTCTCTTCCCAGAATTCATATTCATCGAATGTTTGTCTTTCTTTATTTTCATTAAGAATTGTGTCTGGAATTAACCGTCGTTGCTGAAAGCGTGGATGTTTGAATCTCTCCTGCTCTTTTCTTTGCTGTTGAAAGCTTTGCTGTTCTAATATCTGCTGCTGTTTTAATCTCTGCTGTTGTAATCTTTCCTGTTCTAATCGCTGCTGTTCTAATTTCTGTTGATCTAATCTCTGTTGTTCCAATCTCTGCTTTTGTAACCTTTGTTGTTCTAATCTCTGCTTTTCAAGTTTCTGTTGGTCTAATCTCTGCTGTTCTAGTCTCTGCTTTTGTAACCTTTGTTGTTCTAATCTCTGCTGTTCCAATCTCTGCTGTTCTAATCTTTGCAGTTGTTGCTGTTGTCTTTGCTGCTTCAAATTTTGCTGTTCCGAGCATATCTGATACTCTTGGTTTATCCTTTGCTGTTCCCATAGCGCTTGCTGTTGTGGTAATACTTGCTGCAGAGGTCGCCTCTGCTCAAATCTTTGATGCTCTAATCTTTCTTGCTCTAATCTTTCTTGCTCTGATCTTCCTTGCTCTAAATCTCGCTGCTCTAACCTTTGTTGCTCGGATTTTCGCTTCGTACATATGCAGAGCTGTGGAGTATGTTCAAAGAATGTTAAACAGAAGCACGAGAAAATACAATCACAACACTACATCGCAATCTCAATATCTTTTTTTTTTGTCCTTGTTCTTTAACTTTGAATATCGTTAAACATATAGTTTGACAGCTATGCTGGGCTGGACAAATATCCCGCCTTTGGAACGTCGGTATGTAAGGTTGTCGGCACAACAGATGTGCCTCCAGAAAATGCTTTAAAGACCAGCTTAGACGCCTGAGAGCACCTGGCAAAAGGCATCTTCCGAACAAGAGGAGATAAAGTCCGCGTGATATACATCTGAAACAGAAAGAAAATCTACAGCCAAGGACGGCGAAAGGAGAACCTAAACCAACCAACGGCAGACAACGGTTATGTCTGTGCTGGATGTGGCAAAATATCTAGATCATATCTAGAACTGCAAAGACACTCATCCTTTATCTTTGGACTCGAAGACAAGCTTTATTATTATTACTGTTATTTTTATTATTATTAAATTATAACTGTCATGATTTTATTTCGGAGAGCATTAGTATCCCCCTAAATTGCATGAAGTGTACGGATTTGGAGGTGCCTCTAGGGCTCTACTGAAAATATTGGAGAAACAAGATGTTGAATATACTTTCCTTGAGTCCAATGCTTTCAAATTCAGCTCAGTAAACAAATAATCTGGCGATGAACAGAGATAGAATATTAACCTGTGGAAAGTGTAGATCAATAGCTCGCTAGCACGTCACATGTCTGTGTTGTGTTTGAGAAAGACTGACGTAAGGAGTGAAGTGATGGCTTCCAAACCGAGGGATCTCGGGTTCGAATCTGGGTGAAGACTGGAATTTTGAATTCCGGGATTTTTAGGAAACTTAGTAATAATAATTATAACTTTTATATAGCGCTACTTTCATGCTTATAGCATGCTCAGAGCTCTATACCCCAATCTCATTTGTGGACCAGTGGTGGTGGGGGTATCATGCCTTTAGACGTTCAGTAAACATGACTCTGCTCAAGTCGGGTGTCAAACCTCGAGCCCACTTCATAGGTAGACAAGCCAAGCCAAGTTCAAGCGTACTTAGCCTCTCGACCACTTCTGGGTGTTTTATATAGGTGCCGGGCATTAGATGGGGGGGGGGGGCTGTTGGTCGTTGTGCGGCCACATGACACCCTTGTTAGTTTTCTGCTACAGAAACAGATGACCTTTACAACATAGATCGCTTGATCTAAAAGGGGAACTTGACCTCTTTTTTATAATACAATTTTTTTGACTGAGAATTTGTGGTCTAGTTCCATTAACCTTCGTTGAAACGAATAACATATCATGTCACACATTTTTAAATAGCGGAATCACTTCAGAAAGTCACATGATAACTAAATTTACAGCCTCGCACTTTTTTTATGGTTGACAGGTTCACGAGAAGGAAGTAGCTATAATATTAACAACTTTGTGACGTGAGGATTTTGTTGTGCATAGTGCTTAGTTTTGGAAAACCACAGGACTATAGTTTGTTTGTTTTTTATTTCGCAAAACTGACCAAAAGTAAACAATATACCAGTGGACAATGCTGAAAAAAATTCAATAAATTCTGTTTCGCTTTAACAAAGTTCGACCCTAATATAATAATAATAATAATAATAAGGCCATGTAAGTTTGTAGAGATTTTTTAAACTTATATATGGCGCATCCGGGTCGGCTCTAGTCTAATAGCAAACCCAGGGAAAACAATATTGGTAGACAGATTGGTATCTTGTGCAAGGTCAATAGTCAAGACATTGATGAAGTTATTATGATTCTATTATGTGAGATTTATTTAGTATTTATCTTTAGTCTACAGTGACAAGGCCAATGACACTAGCTCCAGCTGGAATAACCCGCCCTGTGTGCAGCCGAACATTCCGGGCTCACATAGGTCTCACCAGCCACACGAGGAGGCATAAAACCCCAGTGCAAAGCCCCTAGACCCCTGGATGACAAAGTGGTCATCATCAAACCACGATGGACGAACTGTACAGTGACATGACAGATATGAGCAAATTTCAGATCAAAGTGCAGTTTGTGAGCATTGCTCTGTGAATATATTCCAAAATGAACATTCATTATCATTTGACATCTTTAACAAAATAAAAGGATTTTATCTTTGCTTTAGCAACCTGGAGTGATGTCCAATTTCAGTTACTTAAATAATGAGTATAGCATGGCAAAGATGAATCAAGATATTTCTGGGCTGTTCATAACATACCAATCCTAAGTGTAATAATATGTTTATATTACGTCATTGTTTGTTGATGTTTTGTGAAAACTTGTCAGGATGTGACGCAATAAAAAAAAATGAGAGCTTTAACGTCTTCTGTACTAAAGATCAAGTCTCTATTAAACCAATGTTGTCTTTGTTATTTGTTAGCCTAATTTATTGTAATTATTTGTACAAACAGCAGTTGGAGTCAGATCGTGATGTTTATAACTGCTTCAAGTGAATTTACATCTATTTACAATTAAGTGCCCGGTTTTGAAATAGATTGGTGAATAATGGAGTTATTGAATCCTCCTGAACCCTTGTCACAAGATGGACATTTTTCTGAGACATGGAAAAGATGAACTTTAGAGTGTATACGGCTGCCACTGAAAAGAACATGAAGCCAATGCCTGAAAAGAAAGCACTATTACTACAACTGATCGGTGCAACCGCTACAGACATCTATAACACTTCTCAGGTATGTTAAGATGATGACGCATAAATAATAAGGCTTGTCTTCGAGTCCGAAGATTAACGAGGAATGCAGAATTTCCCGTGGTCCCAGCTGTGACCTACATATTTTGCTGACGAACTCATAGGTATGTTTGAAAATAATTTTACCTAAAAAAATTAAAGAGAGAAAGATTGTTAGAGATTTTGAAATTGACAAAATAATTTTAAAGATGCCATATGGTAAGATCACTATTACTTACTAAGTACTAACAAAATATTTTGTGCTACAAGCAAAGGAACTTAGATATTTGATTCTGCAGGGATGAAAAAAGTACACAAATTATGTTTCACTAAAACGCTTCGCTTTTCAATACTTCCGTATTCTGCAGACCGGATACACACAAAAGGCTTTGCTATTTATAACTTTGCCTTCATGTTTGAAAATCTTCAAAGTAATTTTTTGTTTAAAAGCCTGGCCTATATAACCTACTCACCAATGTGACTACAAGTAGAGTGATACCAAGCAATACAGCACACAAAACAATTTTCCATTCCTCCATAAGTAAATAGGCAATAAACTGGAGACCAAGCGCTGCTATACCTCATTGTCAACCCGCGTACAGGCGATACTGTGATTTAACAGACTACTTGTTCCGTTGTCTATTTATATACATTCATTGTCTACCCAAATGATACACTCCAAAGATTTGTACACCCGACACATATGTGTATATAGTAGAAAAAAAAAGTAAAACTCCCCTTTCAGACCTTGAAATCTCTAGGGCAGATGATGTAAAGGTCAGATATATGTATAAACACACACATAGATACAATATATATATATATATATATATATATATATATATATATATATTCATTTATTTATTTATATCATATATAAAAAAGAGGTATTCCCTAAGTTTGAAATGTTTTATTTGTCATATCTTGACACATATTGGACCATATCCTAGCTAAAGGAGATAGTCTTATAGTTAATGAATTAGAAGCGTCGCATCATTTGTTCTTCTCGCAAATTACATCAGCGCTGCTCTTTGCGCCAGGAACAGTAATAAGATCAAATTGCCTGTCGTGTTGTGGTCTCTTAAAGTCTTTGTCTTTTGTATCTGTCATCCATTTGTTGAATTTTTTTTTTTTGGTTAATTCTTTTTCTTTGTGTGTGTGTTTTTAACTGAAAATAGCCCATGTCATCATAACCTTAGCTTTTCAACGATCAATATCATATCATTTCTGCACCAACCTTTTCCACCCAAGTGAGTGTATAAGACACACCGACGTGGCAGCTGGTGCACCAATGGGACATATGCTAACGGCGAAGCAGCAAGCTCAAGTATAGGGGGCGTTTACCTTTACATATCCCTTAATCTGTTAGACCGTTGGGGCACCAAGCAAGATTTGTCGACCGTCTTTCTCCATTCATCCCTGTCTTTTGCCTTAGAACCTCTTTCAATGGCAGGGCCGTCCATTCTTTTATGTTGACTTCCCATCGCTTTCTCTGCCTGCCTCTTCTTATTTGTCCTGGTACTGTTCCCTGAAGGAACGTCTTCGCGAGCCCCATAGATTTTTAGCTTGAGTTTTTTTTTTACTATAGTTAGCAGGTCATCGTGGGGTCCGATCGCTGCAGTAGCCCTGTCTCTAATCTCTTGGTTTGTGATGTGGTCTTTAAATGGGGCGTTTAGAAACCAATAAACATGAGTTCGTCTCCTATGAAGTTATTAGTATAGCAGCTACTGAAAACAAATAATTTTCCCCGCCATTAGAGAATACTGGTAAGTGTAGACTTGCATTGAATTATTCTTAATTGTGACATTAGATGAATCATTGAGAAAAATATTTAAACGAGCAAAGTATTATTAAAGTCAAAAGTTATTTATTTTTACATGTTTTGTTATTCTTTAATGGATTCACTTGTAAAAGTAATTCAATAGAAAAGGATACGGATGGCTGGCTGGTCGTGTAAGATGCGCTGTACTGTAGTCACACTGGCCCCGATTTCGAACCCTGCCAACTGTTTTACCCTGCCGACCTGTAGGAGGTTTTGTCTAGCCAAGAAAATATTAATTGTTCATTTATGTATAGATGTCTGAACCAAAAAAACAACAACATTTCAGTAAGTAAAGAACGTTTAAAATTGTAACTTGGCCTATAATTCATACTTACAAATAAACAGGCTTAGTGTATATGGAAACAATTTTATCATTTCTGATCAACGAACCACAATTAACATTTTAAAACGTCATCATAATTTTACACTGCTGCTATAGATTGCATGACTAGCTAAGACTTTGGAGCTTGACAAACTTACAACGCTGATCAGTCCTCTGTAATCTCCAGAGTTTAGAAATTACTAAATGACGCCTCATTGTAACATCACAATAGTAGATTCTTGTCCACCCGATTTCTATTCCTTAACACCAACATAACAATAAATAAGTTTTATTATTATTAGTATTAGTATTAGTAGTAGTATACTTTCCAACCTGTTGGATCATTTATTTATGTTCACGTATATCGGACCTTTAACAAGGTGTCACATGACACAAGACATAATCACTAGCTTGTATATAACATATGGATATAAATAGCCCTCTATAAAACAAGGGAGGCAATCCATATGAGAGTATAAATGAATTGGAAAATTTATCTCAAGTTTCACAATGGATTGAAGATAGAAATTTGACAAACTCAGACCAGCCTTGTCGACATCCTACCCTTAAGAAATAGAAAACTGGTGGACGAAAAATGCACCATTGTAATGCACCATTGTAATGCACCATTGTAATGTCACAATGAGGCGTTAAAAAAGAAACAGACTCGGATTCCAATATTCTAAAATACATAAGATCGAAGTGTAGGTGACCACGTAATGGGCAAATAGTCCTCGAAATGAAAATAATACGTATGTATATAATCCCGACAAAGTACGAAATCTAGCATTCCATAGAACTGCAAGTAAGGCAATCTTGATCGAAATATTGTATTAATAAAAAAAATGTCTCGGAATATTGTTTCCATACGCCAAACAATGTAGTCTCTCAAGTCTGAACTTTGAATCCAGACCGTGATTCCGATGCTACCACCCCATTATGCTGAGTCAATTGTCGACACATAGGCTTCACATTGTGTTCACTAGGAGATAGAAGAAAAGAAAGATCTGTGATTAATACTGAGATGACTACCAGTTAAGAGTCACGTGACCAGATCCTGCTGAAATTTTTTTGTTGTGTTGATTGTGGGAATCAAGCCAGTTGACTAATCAAGTATCATGTTTAAATGTTGGACACAATTAGCGATGTTCAATTGAGACAGTGGTCAATGAGACAGATTCTCGAATGAGCTTCAATTGTCATGACATAGAGGTGATAGAGCCTTATAATTAACTGTGTGAGCTATGCTAGAAAAAAAAATGCTGTTTTAAAAAAAAAATTCTTCACCATTCTTCCAATTCTCCTGAAAGATGGAGAATGTTTATATGCGGAAGCATTAGTAAAGTCAGTGTTAGATGTTGCCAGTTGTACTTTATTGGTTGTGATTTATTGAACATTAAAGTGTTACGTTACTTTGGAGCCCTGAGTTGTCAAGTTATTTGAGTTGGTAGTTGTCGTGTGGTTCAGTTTGCTGAGAGCCTGGATAGAGAGCCGTTACAGTATTGTTTGACATATTTTGGCTAGGATAGGCGCATGTAGGTGACTTCTGTAATGTAAGTATCTTCTATAATGTAGGTCACTCCTTAATAATAAAACATAGGAATACAAATACACAAATATAAAAAGTAAAACGAAGATTAACGCACTATTGTCTCATTTTAAATTCAAAATATATTTTTTTATTAAAACAACTGTAGATACAAAATCTAGAGAAAGACACTTTGGCGATAAACGAAAATATAACAACATGATCACATTTTAAAATGCTTATGTCAAACTGTATTTGACTGTAGGAAGTCAACTGCTTAAAATAACATACACTTACATCAGATGATCACATATATTATATGTTCTATAAAAACGAAATCAGCAGCATGGAATCAACAACACATATTGGAGATAACTCCTCTTTAAAAAAGGCACATATTGTGTATGCGTTTGTGTACGCTAAGCATGTTGTAGCACGGTCCAGAAAGTTGGCAGTGTTTTTCAAGTTTCCCAAGTCCTCTTATTGGCAGTGAGCTCCATTGGCACCTGTTCCGTCTCTGTCTCGTAGACTCGCCAAACGATTGAGCTTGGCTATATTGGGAAGCGTGGTCGAGAGGCTAAGTGCGCTTGAACTTGCCATGTCTTGGCTACCTATGAAGGGGGCTCGAGGTTCGACACCCGACTCGAGCAGAGTTGTGATTACTGACTACCGAGCGCCTAAAGGCAGCACGGAAAGCCTTTTCCCAGATACCCCTCCCCCCCCCCAACTGGTCCACATTGGACCATAGCGCTTTGAGCATACTATAAGCATGAAAGTAGCGCTGTGTAAGGGCCATAATGTTTTGTCCTTCTAAACTCTCAAAGGGAGACCAGTCGTCACTGATATTGGCAATGTCTAATTTACTTCCCTTCTCCTTATATAACCCATTTGATTTGATAAAAAGAATTTTAATTTAACTATAAACTTCTTTTTTTTTTATTAAGATTCATATCTTACCCGATCGAAATAGAACGAAAGAAGAAGTATATAATTTTTGTAGCTCTTTACATTTGGTGGTGCTACTGAGGACCTCAAGGTTTCAGCTGGGCATTAGCGCTACAAAATTATATAGATCTATATGTAAAATAACATTGGTAAATTAATTTTTCTGATATGGTTTGCTTCGCGAATGCGTAACATTTGTAATAAAAAAGGACAATAAATATCTATATTTAGATTAACCCATCAAACTCGCAAAACTGGTTGTACATTTAATGAATTAAAAGGAGCCTGCTTCATTGATTCTACTTTCAGTCTCAATTTTCTGAGGGTCGACGATCATAGATCCAGGTGAAAAAGGATTGCCTCTCATAACCACACTACTCCTGCATGTCAGCGTAAAGAGACTCTGGTTTAAAACCCCAAGGAGAGGACAATGTTAACAGAGAATTAGGGAGAGTAAAACATTCTCTTTGGTTGTCTCCCTTTTCTGTGGCTCAAATTATTAGAGTTGCATCCTATACGAAAGCTCACATGTAATTTCGTCTTTTTGTGTAAAGATCGATGGTAACTAATCCTCCGTTGTTCTTCCATTCATGTCTGAAAAGACAAACACAATGAGATATGAGTTCTTTGAGCAATAAAATACAGTAAAAGAGGGGGGAAAAAGAGAGAGCGATATGAATAAATGTGTTGGTAAATGTTATGGTGCGTGTATGTGTGTTTGTGTGTTTCTATGGTGACGGTGGGAAGAAAATATCGATTGGTTTTGAATGGTGCAAGATAGATGGCAGCAGACTTAAGAATGTTTCGTTTTGCTTTAGATGTTCCCGATGTTCCTTCAGAGTTGAAGATAATTTATTTCCTAGTCCAAACCTGCTGCAGGACGACGGGGGATGGAAGCGGGCAGGGTTTGGACCTGGGACCATGGATAAATCCAAACGACAGACCAGCGTGCAAACCGCACACCAGGCAACGTGAGACTGACTAGAAGTGTTATTGTAGTGAGTTAGATTTTGTTACATCATTACTGAAGTGTCCACTAAATCTATTGCCTTTCATCACAAGTGGATTGTCTCTTTTTTTAGTTTTGTTCACCCAAAAAAAGTTATTCAAGTTATTTCAAGATAGGATATATTACGCCTACAGCGGTTGAGTTGTCTACCAGCAGTTTGGTGCTACAAGTCAACGACCGTCCACAACAGTAATATAATGGATCCTAAACAAAAACATAAGAAAATGTAACGACCGGGAGAGAATGTTAATACATAGGTTAAGTAAAAAAAATCAAGGGTCTATATTGTAAGATCCCTGTTAGCAACGAAACAATAATACTGTTACGATCTTCTCAATCAGTCCTTCTGCAAACACTACTTAACTACACAACACAACACATCTAACTCAAGAACTTGACAACAAGAGCTTCAAGTAACAAAGTGGCGATTTAATTACAAATACATCGACAGCCAATTCAACACAATTGGCTACATCAAATTCAAGTGCTTTCTTGAACTTAACAGAATTGCCTAACTAAACAATACAAGTCTCTCTATCTCGTACAGCTACATTTTCGAGAATTCAAAGGTACCACAAGTCCTTACTGCCTTGCTGCTTGCTGTCTTGCACTCAACTGTCCTTTTTAAACACACTGTCTCTCGACCGCGAAGGCTTTGATCACATAACCACAACACAGGTCATACTTGCGGTTATTAGCAGTACTGTCCCTTGTCTATCGACAGCCGTTGACCCGTTGACCTGTGTGATTGGCCTGAGTCGTGTGTATCAGTAGGCCGCACACACATTAACCCTTTCAGTCCGCCACTGGAGTTACAATACATTACTTTGTGCTTCAAGCGAAAGAGTTAGGCAATTTGATTCTATGATGCTTAAACAGAAAAATTGTTCTACAGTTTCTTAAAATACTTCGCTTAACAACACGTCCCTAGTCCACCACATAATCCAAACAGGCTTTTTACCTTTTACCTATCCCTTAGTCTGTTGGACCGTTGGGGCACCAAGCAAGACTCGTCGACCGTCTTTCTCCATTCCTCCTTCTCTTTTGCCTTGTTTATAACCTCTTTCAATGGCAGGCCCGTCCATTCTTTTATGTTATCGCTTTCTCTGTCTGCCTCTTCTTCTTTTTCCTGGTACTGTTCCCTGAAGGAAGGTCTTTGAGAGCCAAGAAGATCTTGTAATATGGCCATAGATTTTGAGCTTGCATTTTTTCAGTATAGTTAGCAGGTCATCATGGGGTCCGATCGCTGCAGTAACCCTGTCTCTAATCTCTTGGTTTGTGATGTGGTCTTTGAACGTGATACCAAGGATCCTAATGTAGCATCTCAATTCTATTGCTAGGATCCTCCTCTGTCTGCAGTCAGCGTCCAAGACTCGCAAGACTATAAAACTGTGGCCATGACCAGGGAGCGCATCAGTCTGATTTTGGTGCCCTTGTCTTTCCAAATTATTTTCAGTTTTGAAAGGGCTGCTGTGGACTGTGCTATTCGGGCCAATAGTTTAGGTTTCGTTCCCCCATCTGAGACAATAGCTCTGAGACTTTGCAGGCTGCTAACACTAGTCAGCTTTTCGCCTTCCTATTCAAGAGGACTGTAACGTTTTTGTGGTTCTGTTTATCAGTTCACTATACTTGTTTCATTTTCATATATTTAATTAGAGCCCTGTATTTTTTTTTTATAAACTAATGGGCCTATTTTCTCCACTAATAAAAACAATCTAAACAAAAAAGTTTATATTGAGTGTAATAGTATCCATTAGTTTGTTATTAAATATGTAATAACTCTTGACTAGCGACTATAACTCTGTTCGTCTTAAAACTATTTTTACCAATTTTCTTTTTTTATAGCGCAATTTCATGCTTTTAGCTTTTTCAATGCGCTATGATCCTATCACTTGTCTGGGCTAGTTGACAACGTAAAAGGGGAAAAGGGGGGGGGAGAAAGGGAGTATCTGTGAAAATGTTACCGTGATTTCTATTTAAATGCATAAAAAAAAACGTGTTCTTTCAAGGCTCAAGCTTTCTCAAGTGGACTAGTTCAACTTATACCACCACACCGGTCAGGCACGATATCCTTCCCTTGTTTGATACCAAAAACAAAATAAATTAATTATCAATAGTTATCGAAATAATTGCTTATTTTTTTATTGATTATTGTTTTGTCAGGTACAAGTAACAATTGTGCTAAATTTCAGATTGATCCGAGATTTCGTGTGGGAGAATTAACTTGTACAAACTTGTTTACCGGACAGACAGACAGCTTTGTATTAAATAATTATATGATAATGAAACATCTTCATATACGTACGTATAGTTATGCTTGTCCAGGTAGCTCTGTACTGCTGGCTTAATTTTAGGAATCCTGTTCCTACTGTGGAGACCACGTCCAGTAATTATGTGGACAAAGCGGTCAACTCGGCGAAAATTGCTGTTGTGATAATCTGGGTGACATACGAAAACATTTCAGATGAAAAACTCGTAGATGAGATCAAATATATTTGGGTATGATGCATATTTTATTTACGAAAAGATATATAAAGAACAGCGACAACGGTTTGAATTTTGTTTCAAAATTCTATGTTCTTGGTTTAATTATATGAAAGTTAGGTTTACTGTTATAATGCTTAAAATACGCTGTTAGATTCAGATTTGGAATTAATATAATGGATAGGTTTAGCTAGGGTTTTTTTTTTCACTCCAATGGCAGGACTAAATTTTACGTTATTTTACGTAATGCACTAGTTTGCTTCTTTTTTATATAAAGTTTGATTTTTTTCCCTACAAAAACCAATAGGGAATTACAGTTAATCGTCACCTATTCCTAAGTCTGTTAAGCCGTTGGGGCACCACACATGATCTGACGACCGTCTTTCTCCATTCCTCTCAGTCTGTCGCCTGGACTAGAATCTCCAGGCACTTCCATTCTTAGATGTTTTCTTCTCATCTCTTTCTCTATGGACCTCTTCTTCATTTTGCTGGTACTGTTCACTGAAGGAAGGACTTTGCGAGCCCAGAGGACCTCGTTTTATTGCCATACCCTATACAGTTATACCATACAGTTTAACTTTGCGTTTTCTGACTTTGTCAGCAAGGGTGCCCGATCAAATTGTCACCCGATTGCCGTTAGGATATTTTTTCGAATTTCCTCATTTGTGCAGTCTTTGTAGGTACCAAAGTCTGGAGAGGTTTTAACAGAAGAGAATGGTCGGCTTTAACTCTTTCTGTCCTAACTGACGATACCAGCGTTGATCCCACCAGAATGTGGTAAATAATTAAGGAGAGAAAGAGTTAAAAGGCCATCTGTATCTCCACGAATATCAGAATCTCCATGTTAACCATCAACTATTTCTCCTGGAAATTAAATCTTAGTCTTCCAATGCTGCTAAAGTCTTTTTTATTCAAGTTTTGACCATAGTTAATGCTTAAAAGCTTCTCAATTAGCTTCGTATGTTTCACACTGATATGGTGGCCAAAAAAAAGATAACTCTCATAGGCCTAAAATTATTGATACTAATAGAAAAATGAAGAATGCGCTAAGCCTGAGTGGTAAAGCTTGGATTCCGAACGGAGGGGTCCCGGGCTCAAATCCTGGTGAAGAACAGGTGACTGGGATTTTTAATTTCAGGATTTTCAAGGTTAGGATCAGCTCTTAAGGGTCCTAACATTAGTTGGGGAAAAGTAAAGGCGGTTGGTCGTTGTGCTGGCCACATGAAAAACTTGTTAACCATGGGTTGCAAAAACAGATGACCTGTACATCATCTTTCCTATAGACCACCAAGTCTGAAAAGAACTTAAGAGCGGTTGGTCGTTGAGTTGGCCACGTGAAAAACAATTTAGTGTGTATCTATAGAAACGAATGACTTTACATTATCTGCATTATAGGTTTGAAAGGGAAACTTAATTTTAGTGTAGATAATTATGCATAAAGTTGGCTAACGTCTCACCATTCTCCATAGCCTTCAAAAAGTTCATAAATTTGTTCATGGCGTCTTGCAGCGAGAGATAGTGAAGGTCTATAGTTTTATTTGGATCTCTGAAAAAATCAAGACATTTATATTCTTAATGTTTTGTAAAGTTACATTTAAAATAACTCTATCAGAGGCGTAGCTAGGAATTTGCCATCATTTGGAGGCCCTTGGGGGGGGGGGGCTTGACCTCTTTAGGGCCCCTGCATTTTAAAATTCGACATCGTGATATGAGATAATGGCGTAATATTTAATGTAAAAAAAAATTTCAAACACACATTTGAGGCCCCCCCCCCCCTCAAGTGGGGTCCCGAAGGAATTTTCAAATTCTCTTCCCCTATCCCCACACCATTAATGTTAATAAGAAGAGATAATAAGTGAAATTGCAGAAAGATTGTCACTGAACAGCAGATATTTTGCAATTTAGAATCATCTAAACTTATAACATTAGATTTTATCAGTGTCGGATTATAGTATGTGGAAGCCCAGGGCAGGTTTGTTGCTTTTTTTTTTGTGTGGATTTCCTCAGCTCTATTTTGAAGACTTTAATGAAAATGCTTTTAATGCTAGGGCTCCTTAACAAAGAAAATGTTCATTTAATCTCATTTTGTCCTTTTTAAATTTTCTATGCACATTTTTTACGTATTTATTTTTATTTTCTGGTGACCCCCTTGGAGGTAGAGGCCGTGGACGGCTATAATGTGTGCACTGATGTAAACCAAGCCGTGTCATTAGTGCAGAAATATGCTGATATACGCCAGAAATATGTTTTTCTTGTAAATTTACATCGTTTAAATGGAAAAGGTGATATCAATAAATCACTATTGAAGAGACTCACATAAAAACTCTGTAACCACAAGTTCATTGTAAAGGATGGAGATGAATAACTTTGGGCCTTCACTTTCAGAAATAGTTGATACATTAGAAAGTGTTCGCGCCATGAAATCGGGGAGCTGTGAAGCTTTGCCACTGTTGATAAAATTATGTTTTGTGTATTGAAATAGGAAACATAGTTTTTAACTCACGTTGTTTCTCTTTTTCTGGAAAAATCTCCCGATTCTGAGCGGTGTCTGCTTTTGTCTCTGTCTCTCTGTCTCGATCTGCCTCTTCGTCTTCCTCGGCCTCTGTTATCTTCCTCTTCTTCCTCATCATCATCGTCCTCCTCGTCATCATCTTCTTCATCATCATACTCTGTCAAAGTATTTACTTGCACATACCATTGCTGCTGTTCTTGTCTTTGCTGTTCTTGTCTTTGCTGTTCTAATCTTTGCTGTTCTAATCTTTGCTGCTCTAATCTTTGCTGTTCTAATATCTGCTGTTGTAGTCTTTGCTGTTCTAATCTCTGCTGTTCTAATCTTTGCTTTTCTAATCTTTGCTGTTCTAATCTCTGCTGTTCTAGTCTTTGCTGTTGTAGTCTCTGCTGTTCTAGTCTTTGCTGTTCTAATCTCTGCTGTTCTAGTCTTTGCTGTTGTAGTCTCTGCTGTTCTAATCTCTGCTGTTCTAGTCTCTGCTGTTCTAGTCTCTGCTGTTCTAGTCTCTGCTGTTCTAGTCTCTGCTGTTCTAGTCTCTGCTGTTCTATATCCAACACTTTCTTCTGTACTGTGGCAGCAGCGCGATTTCGAGCATCACGAATCTCCTGTAGCACTTTCACTTTATCTCCTGGCTGGACATTGGTCACCTCATTCTGAACGTGGACGCTGTCCCTGACCTGCGTTGCAGACTGGAAAGCCTTGTTCTCTAGGCCCGACACTGAGGACACATCGCGATCTGCTAACTTCCCAGAAATAGTTTGAATTTGCTTTTCGACATCGTCCTTAAGACACACCCGGAACTGAGAAGGAAAAAAAATAATAAGATGATTATAAAAAAAAAAATTATGAATATTTAATTAATTAATTAATTTGAGAACCTTTTATTTTAACCTTCATAAAAATCTTTAAAAAATGTATACATTAGGCCTACCTTTTTACATTTCCAGCACTAAAATAAATTAGAAAAAAGAAAAAAAAAAAAGGAATTAGTTACAATTTATATTTTATAGTTCAATAATATAGGCTAGATAGCAAGTCCGTATTTAATTAAGTGAGGGCAGGCGAGGCTACTGCCTAGGGAAAAGTCTATATTTCGACGAGTGGGTTATTTAACATTTCCTTAATGTTGATTTGAAACTTTAAATCTACAGTTTGTAACATTGTGATGTTTTAGAGGTGTCTTCTGTTTAGAGACACTTAGAGTGTGCTCCTAATATACAACAGTACAACAGTAGCTCCGGATTTACTAAAGTGCGCAAACCCTAAAAATCAGTGGCGAAGCAAGGAATTAGGCATCATTTGGGGGCCGGGAAGCTTGACCTCTTTAGGGGTCCTTGGATTTTGGCATTCGACATCATGACATGAAATAATGCCGTAATATTTAATATTTAATGTAAAAAAAGTGAACACTCATTTGGGGGCCCCCTCAAGTGGTGGCCCGGGGGAGATTTTCGCATTCTCCCCCCCCCCCCCAACAATAGCTAAGCCACTGCTAAAAGATAATTCATTTTTGTTACAAAATATGCATATTAAATATAAGTTACAAGTACTCCCTTTCTTTAACTATTTGGCAGGCTTTTAGATATTTGTATTTTTGTTAGCCATTGGTTAACATGCATGACTAGATGCATGACGCGTAGGACGTAATCATCTTCTTTTTTGAAGTAATATCTGTATTATATAAGATTAGAAGATAATGAGTTGAATTTTTATTAAGGCTTTCGAAAAAGTGTAGGATCTCCACACAAATTCTGCCCCGGGGCCTCCACTTACCTAAATCCGGCCCTGCTACATAGATTGATAAATATAGTCTAAACATATATAGATCGATATATATATATATATATATATATATATATATATATATTCCATTTATATACAGGGCTTTTTTGTGACGGTACGCACCGGTACAGCGTACATGCACCTTTTTGAGAAAATAATTACTTTTCTTGTATATTAACGTATATTTTTAATTTTTAGTAGTGAAAAGTTAGGTAATCAAATACTGATTACCGGCACATATTTTTTTTACAATAAAAAGCAATTTATATATATATTTATTTATTTATATATGTACATAATTGCTTTAATTATTATCGAAGACCCCATTTACCTATAGACAACACAGGCTACATATAAAGACCCCCAAGAAATATTAGGCACTGACACATAGTCCCCTAATATCTGGACTTATAAAATGCTCAAAACTTCTCATATCAAGATGGCATATAAGCCGAGCCTTTTACCACCCAGCCAGATAATCGCAATGTTTATCCGTGAGAAACAGCTTAAAGGAGACGTCAACCTCTTTTATTATCGTCATAAAAAATTAAGTGAATATATTTAATTCTTCATTTAGGACAAGACTTGGTTGCTGGATGACTCAAGTATTGGATCGATAGTTTCGTATTTTTCTGTGATCGTCTCAGATCAGACGTATGTAGGCTATGTCTCATTGCAGCTTTAAATAGATGTAGGTGTTTACGCAATCGTGTGGAACTGAGTATGTGAGTAGGCCTATGTGTTGCGCTTCGAATATGAATGTTTCCAGACCAGCTGGTTCCAGGGCTACAGACATACCTCGTCTGTTTGAAATCGGTTGATTTTCCCGCGTTTATTCAACAGTGATATCTCGAACCTCAGGATACATGGTGTTATGTTTGTTCATGCAGGAACACAACTCGCACACCTCTATTTCAGCTTGTGACCCGAAGGCTTATGCTTTAGCACAGTGGTTCTCAAACTGTGGTCCGCGGACCGCCAGAGGTCCGCTAGATGACCGAAGGGGGTCCGCAGAAAGATGGAAATAGTATGCCATAAAATAAAGTTTTCGCTAACAGCCAGTTTATCCGATTGTATGATTTAAATATTCAACTTGCCCTTCTCTCGTCATTGTTGACTCAGCTTGCCAAAACAGCAATGATAGTTAACAGTCTTGTGATAGAAATGTTTTCTGCGCATGAATATCAAATTAACTTTTCTCACAACCCAATAAATGTCGTTATTTCAATTTCTCTACTTTTCAAGCCAATATCAGTCTTATTATTTACGTATACACTGGCAATTCGTGTTTGTAACCTAGTTTTCGCACGCTGTTCCCCTTTCAGACCATGCGATCTATAGGGCAGATGATATAAAGGTCATCCGTTTCCGTCGTCCGCGGTTATCGAGGGTTCATGTGGCCAACAACAACCAACCGTCTTTACTTTCCCCAGCTAATGTCAGGTACCCATAAGAGCTGGGTGGACTCACAAAAGAAACGGAATTCAAAATCCCAGTCTACACCAAGATTCGAACCCGGGACCTCGATTCGGAAGCTTTACCGCTCAGCCACCGCGCCTCCAGCCCATATGTTAGATACGGGTAAGTAGCCTATTTGAACCGTAAGCTGGAATAGCGGAGTTTAATGGAAATAGTGACCTTGAACTTAGACACGATGTCGTACGAGACCGCACCACGTCAGTCAAAATTATGTAAATATGCTCGTGATCAGTTACAATCCTAATTTACACCGTACAAAGGCAAAAGGGATCAGTCGCAATATGTCAGCGGTTCTCAGCCTTTTTAGCCCGGCGACCCCTTTTTACAATCACCTACTCTGCCGCGATCGACCGCCCCCCCCCCACACACACACATACAGCAATAGAAGAATAGACAAAAACAATCCATATTCTCGATGGTCTTAGGCGACCCCTGACAAATCGTCATTCGACCCCCCAAGAGGGTAGCGATCAACAGGTTGAGAACCCCTGCAATATGTCATTTGTTTGAAAGCTGCGAAACTAAAGCGTCCTCTTGTAACACATCATGATGAACACAGGCACTTGGATTTTTTTTTAACCTAATTATAAGAGTGGATGCAAATTAGCAAAAAAAAAAAAAACAATTAGCAATGCCAAAAAACTGTGAATGAATAACTTTTTAATGTTTCCTCTAGTATGTCATTACGAAAAGCACATAGCCGAAAAATGCACACACGGTTTGCGGAGGGTTTAATTTTGTGAGCGGCTTTAGAAATGTGTGATTTGGGCAGACAACCCAGGCTGCATCGGGGGGGGGGGGGGGGGAGCCGCTAATATCTTATGGCTTTTAAACGGGTCCCTGAACTGAACAGGTTTTAGAACCCACTGCTAAAGGAAAAAAAAAGAAATGAATTGCTTAAGCTACAAAGCCATGATCTAACTAGCTAATAGGAGCTCTTCAGAATTGTAAATATAGTTATAGTATATATAGGCATTGGAGTTCTCTTCCTTCCTTTGTTGGGATAACACAAGGCCAATAGGTGAAAAGGACACCCCGAGGGGAATGTTATGAATGTATATCGACATTCAGAGTGAAGTATATTGCTAACACATAGTTACATCGTCTTGGCCTCCCTATCCCTGGAAGGCAATTTTTCTAAGTTATGTTATTGTTGTTATATTTAATTTGTTGTTTTCTTTTTTCTTTGGGAATCATTGTTGTGTTTGTGTGAAAAAAAAAACAACAACAATCAAAATGTAAAAAAAAAATACTTTGATAAGAAACAAGAAAAAAAAAAGCTTATATAAGTGGAAGAACTGCACATTGACAGCCACCTCTCTCAGTAATGTAAGAATTATTTCCATTTTTCTATATCAAGCAAGATGTATTAATTACCACTAAATAATTAGCTAAATTATTGGTTAATATTTTGATTGATTCGTGTTTTGTCAGAATCAATGAATAATCGTGCAATGCGTCAACTTAATCTGAGATTGGAGAAATAACGTGTACAAAATTTACATCCGACAAACGAATGATATTTTCTATCTCTATCTGGAAAATCGACAGTGATCTTCATCTTGAATTAAAACTAAAGAAACAATTATCAGGTCACAGATTAAATGCATATTTTCTTGCTCCATAAATTTATCAAATGCATCAGCACGGTATTTAAGAGAATGGTGCACAGATTGCTATTATTCTTATGCATAGATAAATACATTACTATCAGTTCCCTTAATTGATGCCTTCAATTTAAGGAAACAACAAATTACTTAATCTAAAACCTGAAAAATACTGTATAATAGATCAACTAACCTAGGTTATTTGTGACTATGTGGAATTAGAAGGTCCGACAATTATCGTATTAATACCCAGCAAGGGGGGAATATGGTAAAATGTACATTTTACAAGCATATTAAATGTTACCTAAGTACTACAATTTAAAAGAAATATATTCATTCCCATACGCAATGTGTGTGTTCACCATGCCTGACTGTTGTAAACACGACTTTAAATAGATAATAGCTTGATCTATTTTTAGACGTATTCAAGGCCTTTTATCGAGTGTCACCGAAGTGTGTCAATTTTTAGCGGAAATTCTGGTCTTATCAACGCACAGCCAAAGAGGCTTTATTAAGTCAACTATAAGAAAGTACTTGCATAGATTAAAGAAGAGAATTAATTTAATTTACACTTACCAAAATAATAATCAGTACTATTAAAGCCACTGCCAAAATACATGCGACAATCACGCCAATAATCCAGTCCTCCATCCTGTATTAATGTACTATTATATAAAATATATTCAAAATAATCTTCACATGTTTCATACCGATTATCCTAGATCTATTTGTTAAATAAAGAGAATAGCTTGGCTATTGCTACTATTACATTCTTGTTATTACTAAACTGCAGACGACAAAGACGTAACCTTGGCACGACGTCGTCAAAGACGCTTTGCCTTACAAGTTTATAGAGCTACATTTTGTGACACGCTCATTGATTTTTTATTTTTTTTGTCAAAGAGATTATTTTTAAATAAAAGGAGGGAGGGGGTAGGTGGTGTAGAGCTCTTACCAGGGAGGGAAGAGGAAGGGAGGGGCTTATTCTTAGAAAACAATTTTTTTATTATCAGTTTCAGTTACCTGACAGTTTTTATTTTGGTTAGGTTGTTATCATTTAACACTATGTTCATAAAGTTCATAGGTCATCTGTTAACACATAAGATAAAGATTTGCGTAGATATTAAGTTTGATGTAAATAAAAGAAAAAAAATCTGCAATTGAAGGATCCGTAATGACGAAATGTAAGATATAATAGAACTGCGAGAAGAAACAGAGCTAAAAAAAAAAAAAGACTTTGTATGAAATTTTTAAACATCTTTTTTATTGCATTTCAAAATTAAAACCAGTATCCGATAGCAAGTGTTATAAAGTTTGAATTTTTCCCCAACGACTTAATAGGCCCTATATTTATAAGCGACCCCCGAAATTTGAAACGCCACTGTTTGCGCTTCCCTCGTGTTGCTCGCCGTGTTATTGCTACTCTTGGTGTGTGTAGCTTTATTCTGTCGGAGGACATGTTCCGCAAACCTCATGCATGGCTCGGTCACAACCTTATTAAGTGGTTGAGTCCCAGTTCGGCATGGGACTCTTTTTGTTTGAGACCCGATCTCTGTAACTGACTCCTGTATATGGTTAAATATACAAACTGTTGTGTTTTTGTTTGTGTCATTCAAATCTAATCTTATATAATATAGACGTTACTTCAAAAAAGAAGATGATTACGTCCTACGCATCATGCATTTAGTCATGCATAATAACCAATGACTTAAATTCTGCCAAGTCACTGGTTTTCCTGGCTAGCTCAGGCAACCCATTCCATGCTCTAAAAGCACTAGGGAAGAAGGAGTATTTGTACAAATTTGTCCTAACATATGGAACGAGGAATGTACTCTTATCTTTGTGTCTTTCAGAGTAATTTATTAAATTCTGTTTTTGTATTTGAAGATTATGGTTCAGTGTTTTATGTATAATTGCTACTTTACTTTTGCGTCTTCTGTCCTGAAGGCTTTGTAACTTTAGTGATTTAACTAAAGGTGTTACTCTAGTCAAATGTGAATATTCGTTTGCTATGAATCTCACTGCTCTATTTTGTGTCTGTTCCAGTTTCTTAATGTTTTCTTGAGTTGAGGGGGTCCCAAACAAAGGATGCATATTCTATTATTGGCCTAACCAAGGTTAAATAACATTTTAGGTTTATGTTCTTATGCACTATTTCCCAACAAAATGCTTCCATAGCGTATACGAAGTGTAGTAAGGATACTTAAAGGGGAAGTCAACATGTTCAATTTACAAATAAAATAATGAATTGAAGCCATAAGACTGCAAAGGAAATGATAGCATTTATTGCTATTTTAAAATATTTATATTGTTATAAACTTGCCATGCACACCATCATCCAAGATAGTGCAGAAGGTGCGCACTAGAGAAAGAAGGATGTTGACTATTGTTGACATGAGAGAGAGAACGATTTCCGCCTAAGTCTAGAACCAATATGAAGATGCTGTATTCAAGGCAGATGTCCTATTTGTTTGTCATGTCTCAATGTAATTAAACACCTATACCTCGTTGAGTTACCTCCCTTATGTTATTACACTATGTAATGATGTTACTTATTTTATGATTTACCGAAATATTTGTTTTAGCTAAAAAATAGGTTAAATGCACATATTTAGTAGGCTACAAACACATTAAAACAATTACATAATTTCATCTATGACTGTAAAAAAAAAGATCAAAAGTACAGCACTATAAGACTACTATAAGTCGTCATGAGCTACATGACTAGGCAATTTTGAATTATTTTATCATTAACCCCTCAAAAGAGTATTTTCTTTTGTCACAGATAAGTTTAAAAAAAAAACGCCCCGATAGCGCCCCTGTTGAAGACCACTGGACTATAGATGATCCAGCATGAAAAGTATTGCATCTTCGGTACTTCTTGACTATTTGTAAGCAAACCGGTGCGGGTCAAGGCGTGTTTCTACTTCTTTCAGTACACATTTTAGCGCTATTTCATGCTTTTAGCTTTCTCAATACGCTACTATCCTATCACCATCCACCACAGAAGATTCTAGTTTGGTGATAGGCCTGTAGATAAAAGTGCGCAAAAAGTTTGTGGCTAGCACAACGACCAATTACCTTTACTTTTCCCAACTCAGGTCAGGTACCCATTAGAGCTGGGTGGACTCAGGGGGTCGCTAAAAATTCCGAAATTCAAAATCCCAGTCTTCACCGAGATTCGAACCCAGGACCCCTGGTTCGGAACCCAAGCGCTTAAACACTCCAACTCCTATACACTTTACATAGGGATCACTTATGATCTATGATGTTTAATGCCTGATAACAATCCAGCCCCACACAAGCTAACACTGTACGGCCTAATCCTAAAGTTCACAGGGCTTGCAAAGACTTTCATACAGGGAACATAACCAGGAAAAAGAAAGACAGGCGGAAAAAAGAAGCGATGGGAAGACAACATATAAGAATAGGCCAAGTCTGTCAATGAAAGACATTCTAATTGTGACAAAAGACAGAGAGGAATGGACGGAGATGACCTACAGATCTTGTGTGGGATCCCAAAGGTTCTAAAGACACAGGGGCAGGTGAAGGTGCTGAAGGTTTTGCCTAAGCTATTATCTAACACATACTGAGGAGGAGAAAGGGACGGACACTATACACACAGAGAGTCTAAATCAGTGTTTCCCAAACTGTGTTCCACGGAACTCTAGTATTCCGTTAGGCCTGAATAAAGTGTTTCACGAACGAATGGAATAATTAACTAGTAGGCCACCACGTGAATTAACCTCTATAAAAAAAAATAAGCAGAGTGTTTCGCTAAATACTTAGAATGTTAGAAGTGTTCCGTTAAGGGAAAAATTTGGGAAACATTGGTCTAATTGTTACACAAACAAAAGTAAAAAGTAAAGTTTCCCCTTTCAAACCATGCGGTCTTTATGGCAGATGATGTAAAGGTCACCTGTTTCTGTAGCCCACGGTTTATGAGGATGTCATGTGGCCAGCACAACGACCAGCCGCCTCTACTTTTCCCTAACTAATGTGAAACCCATTAGAGATGTGTGGACTCAGAGGCACCTTAAAGATTCCAAAATAAAAAATCCTAGTCTTCTAGGATTCAAACCCAGGACCTTCCGGTTTGGAAGCCACGCCCTTTTAAAATCAACCCCTACGGACAGGTTGAGGGTTTTGCCTAAGCTATTACCTAGAATATGTTGGTGATGAAAGAGAAATGGAGAACAGTCACTATACACAGAGACTTTAAATGTTACACAAATATATCTACAATAATAATAATTGTGGATCATTTCAGACAAAAATAAATAAAAACATTACTACAAAAATATAGTAATAAAAGTAATACAAATAGAAAGAAAACAATCAGTGCTGTATTTTTCATTTTTAACATATACACAAAACAGATTAGTTTATAAATGATTTATCACCGAATAAAAAAAAGAATTATACACAAAATTTGATCTGTGTCTCACACACACACACAAAAAGAGCACAACATTTATTAAAACAGTAACCTCTTCTGCATTATTATTTAATTATTATGATCATATGAGAGAGACTTTTATTCTAAAACAAAACATAGAATATATAAGAGTTCAGACTATCTCAAATCAAGTTAGTCATTGTACTGTTTCCTATTAAAGCATTTACCAATTTACCCTGAAATGTACATTGGATATATATTATATTAAGACTGTTATATATAAGTATTAGGCTGATATTATAAATTCTCAATCAATAATTTATAAAGGAGATTTAACCTAGTTATCTTACAATAATATCTCAATGAATGTTTCTGCCTGTAACGGTTGTGACCTGTCTATCATGATAATTGAAGTGAATTAAAATCACCAGATTATGATGAAATTAAACTGCTACCATAATATTTTATGGACACTCGGTGGGTGTCTGATTAAGTAAATTCATTAGAAACTAGTAGGCTGTGCCAAAAGCTTCTATTTTAAACATGGGTAGGTCTAAGATTATCATTGCAGGTTGTGTGCTGGTATTTGTGAACACTTATGAGACAAATTAGCGAGTGCTGGGCTGCCCACGCGTCAATACTCGCCTCTCTTCCATACTGACCGGGTCCAAAAGGATGGAAAGCCATTGCCATTAGGGGTTAGGTGGATGCAGGAGTTTGCCAGAGAGCAGTAGTCTTAATAAAGAATCACCCTTTGTGTCAGGACTTTGTGATTTTACCATCACAAAAGAGATACAAGACACCGATAGCAAAGACAAACAGACACAAACACTCTTTTGTTCCCCTGGCAATCAAATCATTAAATAAGAACAATCTGGTATAAACTTTGTCACATGTAAATTATGAGTGAGTCTGGTGTGAATGTACACTTTGGTTTCTTATAGTTATAATGTTTTTGTTTGGTGTAATGCACAAATTGTAAGACAAATTTCCTTACGGATAATAAAGATTATTATTATTATTATTATTATTATTATTATTATTATTATTATTATTATACCACTGTCCTCCCACCTATGGGGCTTCAAAACTGGATTTTCTGTTAGGGTTTACTCACTTAGCCTTAGACCTAATTTACAACCCAGGTTTTCCCATAGCTGATTACATATGCCCAACCTGTGACCGCGGCTGTGCATCAAAGATTGTCCTCTTTAGTCACAAGAGAAGTTGCAAAAGTAAAAGATCGTCTCTGGAGACGTAAAATGCCACAATCAATAAGAGACAAATGAAAGAATTCCCATTTGATTGAAACGAATAAGGTACCTTAATAATAATAAAACACAACAGCAAAATGAAAGACCTTCTAAGGGAACAATCTGAAATCAAGTATCAATTCCCTTAAGTGAGTCGTGGTCTTATATATTTATTCATTAAGTTTTCAAATATATTTTTTCATTTATCTTGGTGCAAAGCTGAAAATAAAAATACTTTTTTTTATATAAAAACAGAGCTTATCTAAATGGAGGAACTTCACATATATCTCTATAATGTAGAAACTATTTCCCTTCTTGAATATCAAAATAATTAATTAGCAGTAATTAATTGGCTAATTGGTTAGTTGTTTTTTTTTCTTAATTGATTCATGTTTTGTTAGGTAGCATAAGTAATTGTATAACGTTTCAACTTGATCCAAGAAAGGGTGTGGGGGAAATAATGAGCATTATTATCTAAAAGGAACAAAACCCTACATATTTAGCAATTTCTTTGAATATTGAAGGATTCATTTCCCTTATCAGTATCAAACAAAGTGATTAATTACCAATAATTAATTAACTAATTGTTTTTTTTAATTCATGTATTGCCTATGCCAATGAATAATTGTGCAAAGTTTCAACTTGATCTGAGTATGGATAAAGCACAAAAAATGTGTTCAAACTTTTTACCAGACATGAAGTTGATCTAAGTTTTGTAACAAACTGATAGCTAGGATTTAAAAATACTTGTACACAATGAAATCTTTGATCTTGTCTGGAATGCTGTTTAATTGTTTCACTTTGTAAACTGGAATACTTTGTAATATTCTGTCTCTGCACAGCTCTTGTAAGCTAAACATGCGTTCTATTCTCCACAGCCGGACATGTCCATCTGATGATGTGCTGGCCAGGTGCTCAGCATTTTGAGAAAAACTTAGGTGAAGGACACTTGGATAGTCTCTCTGGACCCTGACAATGTCTTGGCACAAGCTGGACATTGAGATCTCATGGAAAGGTGCCAGATCTTGACTACTGTAGACAGTGATGTTAAAGTTGTGGAAGCCAGCAGCAATCAAGCAGCCATCGTGGCTGTAAATAAGACAATCTACTAAATCCACAGTTTGTGTTGAGCAAAGTTGATCTGCAGTAGGAATGTGAATAGTATAAATGAAGTTATCTTTGGTGGCAAGGGAAAGAACTTCTGATGGAAAACGAGGGTCATAGTCAAAAGATTCGGCGGAAGATAGTCTTTGTTCAATCATATCAGGACAGATGATGCACACTTTTTCAAGTCTACAACGTTTGACTACAAACAAAATTCCTGTTGATATACTCACAGCTATTTGCTTTGAATTGGGTGAGAACTTGCAAGCTACACAGTCATTTCCAGTTTTTAAAGGGACAAATTCTTTGCAAATTTGATTGCAACGGATGGTGTCATGGATCATCATGGTCGAGTCAAGATGGTGATGCTCCAGAAAGAACACACCCATCCCACGCTTCAAGCAAGCAAAACTAATGCCATTATTGGCTACTGTGCAGTAGACATGAACTGCATTAGTTAAGTCCCGACTTCTGGAATAGAGTGGATCTCCATTATCTGACATGATAACAACTTCCCCAGTACCACAGTAGGCCACAAGCTCACCCAGGGGATGTGGACAAACTCTTGGAAACACTGTACTGTTTGTGCGACTATATATATTGCATTCTAAAGAAATAGGAAAAAAATGAGCGTATATTAGTTTCTTTTAAGCAAATGATTACTCAAGTGGGAGTAAGGTTATGATATAAATCTGACAAATAACAGTAAAATAACAAAGCATTGAAAATAGTAAGATAATACAGTAAGCTGCTACTGTACCAGTTAATTTATAATATACATATATTTTGTTAAACTTTGCAAGTCACACTTGATATCCATAAAAGTATTCTACTTTCAATGGCACGCTTGTACAAGTTGTCAAAAACAAATATTTAGATTTAGGGCTGCACTCCACTGTCCTCATTACCGAAGTGTTTTAACAACATTTTAACATTACTTTAAGCCGAATCCAAAATCTAGAAACAGATGTCAAAAAGTAGATTTCTTTAAATCTATTTTAAATTCTTACCAATTCTGTCTGGTGACCATAGCTGATATAAAACTACTTTTCCATTGGGCATGTGTGAAACATGAGACCAGCGTCTGTCAGGTCTGGGTTCATAAACAGAGGAAGCAGTAAACAAACTGATGTCTTTAAAGGGAACAAACTGAGCATCACACCACCAATACCAATTGTTGCTTTGTACAATTTGCACTAAAGAAAAATGTAAATGAATTATTTCTATTGTAAACAGCATGAAAACAACCTCTTATTATAAAAACTAATAGCACAAAAGAGAAATACTTTAAAAAAAAACAAAGCTTATATTAAGTGTAGTTGTATCAATTAGTTTGGATCAGTCATGTAATTAAATTTGTAATAGATCTAGAATCTAGACTAACAACAATAAATCTGTGCAATTACAAATATTTTTACCTATTGTTTTTGTTCAGTACAATTTCATGCTTTTAACTTTCTCAATACGCCATGATGCTATCACTTGTTTGGACTGGTTGGAAAGGGTTGGGGGCAGAAGGTGATCACTTTTTAAATACATTTATTTTAAAGTCTGATACAATACTGTCACACTAAAGTCAGTATGGAACAATGTAAGTTAAAGTGTTTAGCTGCAGAGTGGAAATTAATATACAATCCAACTTTGAATTCTGACAGAGGAAAGACATTTTTAGCTTAGTATTTAACACATTTTTTGCTCAAAGGGTATCTAGTCAGTCTAGTCATGCATGTTAATTTCAGATTTTAACTCTGCTAAGTCATTGGTTTTCCTGACTGATTCCAGGCAACCCATTTTATGCTCTAATGGCAAGTATTGTACAAATTAGAGTGGTGGTATATTTTCTTTCACACCCATTTTTTTAGGCTACCTAATTTCTGAAAATACCTCTAAGGTGGTCATGTCTTTGTCAATCAAGAATGCAATTAAAAAAAAAAGTAAAATAAGGTACTCCTTTTAGACCTTGTGATTTATGGCAGAGGATGATGTAAAGTTCATTAGTTTCTATGGTCAAAGGTTAACGAGGGTGTGGCCGACAATATAACCAACTGTCTTTACTTCCCCAACATATGTCCGGTATCCATTAGAGCTGATATTCTCCTTTTCACTCCCAATTGAGCATAGGGTTGCAACAGCACTTCGCCAATGGACTCTGTACTAGGCTATCCCCTAGCTGGGTTCATATCCATTCTGTCGTCTTTGCCTCTAGAATTTTTACCAGCCTTACTCTTCCCCTGTTGATTCCAGTCTAGAATGGTATGGCAATACTTTCTGTTGTTTTTCATGATGTATGCTTAATCCAACCCCATTTGTATTTTCTGTTTTAATGCTCTGTCTGTGTTTGCTGTTTTTCTTTCCCACAGACATTTGTTTGAGATTTTGTTTGGCCATCTAGAATCAAATAGTTAGTGAATGCTTGGACCTTGTCTGTGTTGATATTTTAACTCTCCAAGTCTCTGCACAATATAAGGCCTAAAAGAAAATCTTTCACATTTGTATTAGGGATGCTGATTTTATTTTTTTAGATACAGTGTTTTTGACCGCCAAATTGGCTTTAGAGTATTGTAACCCTGTATAGCCTTGTTGATTTGATTTTCAGCATCTGCGTCTATTCCCCCCAATTGTTTATGATGCTTCCAAGTTATACAAAGTCTAATAGGTTTACTCCTTGGAGCTGTAGTAGTGTTTCATGGGTGTTATTAATTCTCACCATCCCAGGTCTTGGTAATAAACTCAGGAGTGTCCTAAAACTCTTAAGTTCAAAATTCCAATCTTTACAGAGATTTAAACCAGAGACCCTCAGTTTGGATGTCAAGTGCTTTACCACTCAGTCAGAATGCTTAGTCTTTTAAAAGAAGTGAACATTATAATATATATGTCTATTTTTATAACTGGTGACATAGTTTTTACAAACCATAAGAGTAACTGTTAACACAATTATTTGTCATTAAAAAACTTGTTTTGAGATATAGTAAACCTGATTATACATTTCTTACACTTTAATGTGATGAAATGGACAATGTAAATGTATATAAACTATAATATAGACTTACTTAATTTATCAGGCAAAGCATGAAAATCTGTCACCAAACCTTTGTCATCACAAGGCCATTGTTCTTTTGGAAAAGTGACATAAGGTGTTAAAGGGAGACATCCTTCAGATACAGACTGAACACTCAATACTTGCTTGACAGTAGATAAATCCAGTCCCATTGTTTATGATTTCTTAAGATCTATAGCATTTCTCTCTTACCAGGGTATCTTAATCTAGTAACTAGATCTAGATCTTGATTCTACAATTCAATCATTTAATCCAAGAAAAAAAATCAATATCAAGATTCCATAAAACTAGATCTATTAATGATTATCTGATCTACTGATTCCCTAATCAGTCTAGTGTAAACATTAGTAGAAAATTAAAATATGAAATTAACATTAAATATATTTTTGCATATAGACTCTAAATTATAGTTTTATAAGTAATATAAGCAATAAATCTACAACTAGACACTAGATTCTAAATTAGCTTATTTTTATTACTACAGATAGACTGATAATGGGCATCTCATTGATCTGATACCCTTCTTCTATCTATGAATTACTCGAGATCAATTAGAGAATTATATAGATCTAGTTATCTAGTCAAATCTAGTCTAAGTCTCGGCTATGAATGATGACTATGAATACTAATTAAATTTTATGATCAAATACATATTATGTAATGTAATAATAAATTCAGATTTACTAGACACTGGTGACAAATTTAATTAATTAATGAGTTACAATTATTAGTCTAGATTAGATCTATTCTATCAGTATCAGTATGAGTATTCTATGTCTATATCAATGAATTCAAAATCTATCAATAATTAGATCTATACTAGATCTAATAGTAATACTACTAATAGTAGTAGTAGTAATAATACAGTAATAATAGATAATTTAAGATATCGACGGTAGTAAAAGTAAAGATGCTAATTTAAGTCACTTAAAATTAGGCTAATAATTTACAGTTAGTATAATACTCAGTACTGAGTTATAACTGAGTATCATCTAGAATAAAATAATAATCTAGATATAAATAACTAGATCTATACCCAATCTATACCAAAAAAATAGAGAGTACAAATTACTGTGAAAGATACTGGATTTAAGAATATTAAATTCATTAAATTATATATGAATAGATCTAGATCTAATTCTAATAATTAACCCTGCTGTTGTGTTGTTATGTGTAAACAAAATATAAGAGCTACCAAAAATGTTTGTTTCGAACAAAAAAATAGTTTATATATAGATCTAATAATCATAGATATTCTTTTTTAGAATGTCTAGATGTAGAAGCTAAATGATACTAAATGCGTTTCAAGCCCACATGATACTAGATCTAGAACTAGAACTAAATGATGTTATGTTTAAAATAAAATGTATTGTTTTGATTAGATCTAGATACCAAACTAAATCATCTAGTGGCAAGTGATCTAGGATAGTATAGATATAGGTCTGTGATCTCTTTTATTTTGACTGACCTATGTATAAGACTAAGAAATTCTACATTTTTAAAGTAACTGCGAAATCATGTGAAAAAAAAAAGAAAATGTTCTTTTCTTATTTAGATACAAAATAGATCTATAGATCTAGATATAGATATGTTCTGGCCACATAGACCTAGACATCTATATATAGATCTATATAGATATTTAATTTGACCAGATAATCCAGATTTAGAATATTTGTTTCGCTTCAAATCAATAAAACCTAAACATTACAAGTTTTTAATGTATTTTAGCAATGGCCGCTTCAGTTGCAGCTACCTTACCTGAAGATGATGAAGATTGGTTATACGGAGGTATAAATGCTAATAATTCGTTGCACACATTTCTCATAATAAACAACAAGATCTATCTAAAATCTAAGTCATCTAAATTACTATTTAATGACATATTTTCTCGCAATACTCAACTATATATAAGATCTATAATTCTATTTCTCTTCAAAATCAGTTCAATTGAACTTACTTAGTCTTAGTCACTCTTAGTCGTCTTAGTAGGGATGTGACATAAAAAAATTATCTTTGAAAAAACAATTATTCGTTAGTATATCATTAAAATACTTTGAAAGAACTTTCCAATGGTGTATAAATTATGAATGTAGGTTAAACAGTTAGAAAGTTATGATTTTTTTTGTGGCATTTTGACCTAACATTGGTTGACATGGAACAATGAAGATGATAGCGTCTAGCTCGCTCAGCCCGCAAGACACACCCCCCGCTCAAAATGTTAAAAAGTTGGAATTGAGTTGCGTAGATGATAGATCTACTTATTAAATAAGAAATTTAATAGTAGATCTAGTTTTCATAGTATATTTCTAGCTCAGAAATCTGATTTCATTTATATTTATGAACTTCACTTGTTTAGAATGTAAATATTGATGAAATAAACAATTATCGGGTCTAGACTCTAGAGCTACAAGAAATGTGAAGGGGTGTGGAAAAAATAGCGGCTTTGTGATGGCAGAAAATAACCAAATATGAAGAAATAAATTAAACTCTTTAAAAGCTTTTTAGACCTATACATAATTGCTATATCTACTAGCCTAGGCAAGATTTAAGTCATAAAATAGTTTAGTTTTAAAAAAAAAAAAAAAAATCCCAAAGGGAGCAGTGCAAAATTTATATAATTGATAACAATTGAAGAAATAAAGGTATCGTGATAAAACTTGGCAGAAAAATGGCCAGATATATTTTCTATTAGTACAAAAAAAAAATCAGCTTCTAAAATGTTACCTGAAATGAGTATCAGTAAAAAGAAAAATACATATACTTTCAAGTAAAAAAAAAGTAAAAAAATACAAATTTTTTTTTTAAAGTCCACATGAAAAAAGTGTTCCTCAATATAAAATTTATCCATATTCACCTCTTTTAGCCACAATTTCAATGGATTTAAAATCATAATCGTTTTCAATGAAGGGCCTATGTACAGAAAGTAAGAAAAAAACAATCTCAAAATTTGATGCCATTTTTTTTTCTTCCGGTCTTATGGATTTTCACATATCTAGACTTAGTCTTAGACTTCAAAATCAAATATTGAATTAAATTATTAATTAATGGACCTCATTCACCAATCGTAAATAAACACATTTAGCCACATCATAATATTGATAAAACAATGAAAAATATGTATCACGTTGACAGCCACTATGGATTACATAATTTGTATAGAAGATCAAGATATATATATTATTATATTATATATTAAATATATAGAATCACGTGGCTGAATCAGTAAATGTTGTTTATTTAAGATTGGTGAATGAGGTCCATTAAATCAATAAATTAAGTTTAAAAAATAAATCAGTGCAATCATACCAACAAATTCAAAACACTAGAGTAAAGTGTGAAGTTCGATCGCATTAAGCCCGCTGGCACCCATTTTCACGTTTGGATTTTTATAGCACCGTAATGGTATGACCTATGAAAAAAACGCTGGTATCTCTGAATTCCTTGTCCTTTTGTCTATAAAAGTAGATCTGATTTAAATAGTCTCTTTGAGCTGATCAGACATAAAATAGCCATAAGCCCATGACCCATTTCCTTCACTAAATTCTGCCAAGTCATCGGTTCTCCTTGCTGGCTAACGCAACCCATCCATGCTCTATAATAGCACTAGGAAAGAAGAAGCATTAGATAAAGTACAAATTAGATCTAGTCTTGAACCAATGTCAAAATGCCTCTATTATAAATCTCTAAATATACAATCTAGACTAGATCTCTAGTGTATCTTGGTATATACATGCCTAAACTGTCATTGTGAGAAAGCATTATAATTATATCTGATGCTACTTTATTAGATCAAGGGAAATAAACTAATGAAACTGTGGATTAAATATAATTCAAATTTTTTAAATTCCATAAATCATTAAATGCTAAGTCTCTCCGCATTATGTTTCATTTTCAGCAATCAGTTTACTTTTTTAAAGAAAAAGACATGAATCTTTCATTGAATGTTTTTGCAAATTTTTCAGATGAAAAGGAGAAGAAGAATGAACCAGCACAGATTAATAATAGGTAGGCAAACTTACTAATGCAGTAAGCAAAGGTATATTTCATAAATGACATGATTTCATTGTCTATAATGACATTAAAGTCTACAATTTCACTGAAGATTATAAGTGTCACTTACAAAGGATTTTAGTGTAACAGAGCACAGACAACATTATGGCATTGAGACTTGTGGAGGTTTTTATGAAAACTAAATAGTTATGCTAAATTTTAATTAATCAAAACAGTGTTTCTTAAACTTTTACATTTGCTTGGTTGATCCCTGGTTGGAACCCTGCCTGCTGTTATCCCCTATCAATCCTGTGGGTGGCCTGGGCTAGGATGTAAATTATCTTCAAATTGTAAGAAGCATCTGACCGAAACATGTAAAAAGTAAAGCTTTTATTCGTTTTTGTGGTCTGCCCATGTCTATTTTATTGAGAGATTATTAAAAGATATTGAAATTCTGATATCATAATGTTTTGCAGTTTGTTCTTGTCAAACTAATTGACAGCTTAAATTGAATTAATGTTTTCATTTTCTTGACAGCTTTGTAATAAAAAAAGAGGTTGACATAGAGGCTGGTGAACTAGTAAGTATTTCAGCATATAATTTTTTTTCAGACATTACTGGTGTTTCTTTTATTTGTTGGTTTTGGTTGTTTCTACTGTTAAATTGAGCAGTGTTGATTGCTTTACACAGGAGAGTGGTGATGGCAGTGAACTTCAAACTAAAGAGCCTGAAGAAATTGCGGCTGAACCAGTCCCTGTGACTGAGAATGGGAACAATGGTGTGGAGGAGGATGAAGACGATGAGGAGGATGATGATGATGACAATGTGCAAGTTACTATCGGAGATATTAGAACTTGGACTGGTGCTGAGTAAGTTGAAATATCTAAATCAGATTAAGTTCAGAATGTTTCCACAGTGTTTCTTATTCTATTGTTCCCACTGAAACATTTACAAGAGACCATTTCTTTTTCTCTTTTAGCACTACACCTAGAAACTTGTTTAAAAGTGGACAAAATTATCAAAAGGCTGGAGCTGGTAAGTCTTATGCCCTTTTTTTTTTGGCTTGGTGTTTGTCTTTATATACTTTGACTATTGTCTGCGCCCATTATTTTGACCTTTAAGTATTAAAAGGGTAAAAAAAAAAAAATTGAGAGAAATAAAGGAATTCTTTGGGGTACATTGAGGCAGCAATTTGATTGTCATAGTAATGTTCTATTGCACTCCTTTTTCCTTTATTTAAAGATTTATATGTGTCCAGATTTGAAAAAGGGATTGGTGAAATAGTTGTTCCAACTAAAAAGTTTCCTTTTCAGATTTGAGATCTATAGGGCAGATGATGTTAAGGTCATCTGTTTCTTTGACCAACAGTTATGAGCTGGGTGTCATCTGGTCAGCACAACAACCAATCATTTTTTCTTCTCCTACTAAAGACAGGTACCCATTAGAGCTTGGTGGACTCAGGGGTGCCCTAAATAGAAAAAAAATTAAAAAATATCAGTCTCCACTGAGCATCAAACTCAGGACCAGAGGTTCGGAAGCCAAGCACATAACCACTCAGCCACTGTGCCCCCTTATTCCAAACTAAAGCCCACCCTAAAATATTTTGTTCAAAATTCTTATGTTTGTCATTTGGATATTTGTCCAATTCACTCTCAAGTCTATACATTTATCCTTTAGCTGTTCCCACAAAGCCTGCCCCTGCCACAAAAGGGCTGGACATTGAAGCAGTGGGAACTATCAACGGCACACCTGTATATGACTTTGATCTGAACTCCTTAAGTACAGATGAGATGCCTTGGAGGAAACCAGGTAATGAAATCATCCTTGCAATTTTTCTCACTAAAAAATATGTTTAGATCACTTCATTGAAGTGTCAATAACCCACCAATTATGAATGATGAAGTGATTCTAAAATACTTATTATTAGCTCAGTAAACAAGCATTAGGAAAGGGGGTTTAGAAAAGTTAAAAAACATAGCCTTAATACATTAGGAAATAATCATACAACTCCAATACATTAAGCAAATTAAAACATCTAGCCATCAAATAGAATCAAAATAAAACCTCAACCTTTATACATAAGCAAATTAAAATTCAACTTTATACTTAAGCTATTAATAACTTCATGTTAATGACATTTATTATAATTAAACCAATTAAAACTCAACTCAATTGCATAATAAGGAATTGAAATAAATTACATAATGCAAAGAAAATTATAAACCAAATCTTAATGTTTAAGCAACATATTGTCATTTATTCCTCATGGATATGACCATGTTTCCTAGTGAGCTGTAAGTTACAAAGTGTAGATATTAGGAGCTTTACAAAAAAGACAAGTCTAATTACATTCAAAGTTGTGTACATTTCATTGAATATATTTTATTATTACATTTTCTTTCATGACATATCCAGGTGCTGATATAACTGATTACTTCAACTATGGCTTTACTGAAGAAACATGGAAAGCATATTGTGAGAAGCAAAAGCTTCTTCGTACTGAAACAACTGGAGGGATAGCTGTCCTCTCTCACTCAGTCTCTAGACATGTAGGAACTTTTTTTGTTTTTTTGTGTTGAAGTTTTTATTAGATATATCTTTTTTAATATTTTTTTAGCCTCTTTCTTGCATATCACTCCCCATTGATCTCAGGCAGACGACATGCTACACTATGAAGTTTTATATTGATATATCACAGTGGTTATAGAGCAACTTAATTTTAATTGTAGGCTCATTTTTATACATATAGGTGGTTTATTTTTAAAATATATTTACTCCAGTCATTGCACTGAAATGTAATCCACCCCAGTAAACTTGGAAAAAAAAAGAAAGAAAAAAATTTAAATGACTAGCTATTATTTCTTATTTGTATTGAAAGAAATCTCTTTTAAAATCTTTTAACTCTAACTACATATTTACCATGAATTTATTGGTCTTGTTTTGTTATTTTTCTAGAAAGAGATTATGTTAACCTTTAAACTAGATAGTTACATTTTTAAAAAAGTATAACAACTTATTTCTTGAACTTTTTTTTTTTGTTTTGATTGTTTTCTTCAGAATTGAAAATTGTAAATTTTAGTGTCTAATTCATACCATGACACTCATTAGGCATACAACACATTTGGTGTATGACAAACTAATTAACCACAGCACACTGAAATGATTTTACCAAAATGACTCATCTCTGCTCATTCATGTTAACTTTTATGTATTTTATAAATAAAATTCTACTATCCCCTTTATTTGTATCCACAGAGCAATTCACTTGTTTCACATTCAGGTAAATCTTTTGTAAATATTAGGCAAGAACATATTTTTAAAATATAGAAATTTCAGCGATTTCAGTACTACCTTTTCTGTTCATATTTATGGGTGTATTGAATATGGTTATGCTATATAATATACATATGTAAAACTAGGAATGAAGTTTAATTATAGCAGGGTATATTTTGTAAAACAATGAATATGGCTGCATTGTGCCAATGCCTGCATTGTAAAACTCATACATGGACAATTTCAATGTATTTGATGTGAATTGTTCTACAGACAAACTTACACCTCCATCTGTGACTCAAAGCTCAGCCATATCAACCATCAGTAGCATCAACTCTAACAGCAATCAGAACATTATCACAATAGGTGTCATTGGCGGCAGCTCTAGTCGGCGTAAAGACGATTCCAGCCATGAGCAACCTATTCCAGTTTCATCAACTTAGTAGGTCCATCTTTGTCCCGCAGTTTCTGCATCTGTCAATTTATTTTTGTAACAAAAATTTTTAATGCAAGAACTGTGCTGAATATGTTGATTTCACTGCTATTTTTAATTTAATATAGACTTAGGAATGTAAAGACTAGGTTACTCAGTTAAGAATAATTTCCATTTGAGACCTAGCATTCCTTGGGGCAGATGATTTCAAGTTCTTTTCCAGGGGTTGATATGTGTGACTAACACGCTAACCATATATATTTCTTTATAATTGTAACAGCTCTTTAATTGATAATCCTGTCCCCTTATATCTATGGGTCCTTCCTCTCTCGGCCACCTGGGAATGCACTTGGTCATATATCCAGCCTTTTTTTTCTTTACTTACCACAGCCTTTTATACTAGTTCTAATTATTGATGAAACATAAATTTGATCTGCCCCTACTTTGTTTTTTTTTTTTAATTTGATTAATTGTCGATTTTGATTTTCATTTTAAAAAATTAATTTGCGTTTCCTTTTTTAAAAAAAAATTTGACTTTAAATCCTAATGTTTTTGTTTTTTTCCAGTAACCGAAGTATACCAATGAATTTTAGTCAACCTCCACCAACTTTACTCAACACAAATATTCCTCCGCCAGGTATATAGTCCTTTGTACCTTCTTTCTATTTCATTATCTTCTCATTTATCTAATATTTCACATCTATTGAATATCTATTTGATTAATAATGTTATTGTTACATCATATCCTCAGGGATGACAATAAATCCATTCACAGCACCTCCTCCAAGTTTTGAAGGCAAGTGCTAGTTGTGACGTTTTGTTAAGAGATTTAGATTTAGAAATGATGTATGCAAGTCAAGTTCTCTAGGGCTCGGTTGCCGCTTTCTTTTTGTTGCTAAAAAGTAAATTTCCCCTTTCAGACCTTGCTATCTGTGGTGCAGATGATGTTAAGGTCATCTGTTTCTGTGGCCCACAGTTAAAAAGGGTGTCATGTGGCCTGCACAATGACCAACCGACTTTTCCCCAACTAATTTCATGTACCCATTAGAGCTGGGTGCACTCAGAGGCACCCAAAGATCCCGAAATTAAAAATCCCAGTCTTCACCGAGATTCGGACCTCGGACCCCAGTTCAGAAGCCAAGGGCTTTACCGCTCAGCTACAGCACCTCTTTTTGTGGCTAGAGAGAAAGTAATTTTTCTTGGTCTAAGTGTGATGTGTGGCCAAATGGCATGTACCACTTTGCTACCTATCAAGGGAGATCAAGTTTGAATTCCAACTCGAGCTGAGTTGTATTTGCTGATCATCTAAAGTCAGCATGGAAACAGATACCCCCCTCCCCACATGTCCACAAAACAGATTCTGACCATAGTGCACTGAGCATATTTTAACATTAAAGATGTGCAATAAAAATATCTCACTCAACCTTTTTATGAGAACATATTATCAGTTATTCTAATGGCATTTTTTGTGTGTTATTTCTTCAATCCTCTGTAAAATGAAGAGTAAATATTTGTCATTTATCACCTGATAATCATTCTTATTCCTTCTGAAGTTGTCTAAGATTGTCATTAAGTCACACGTCCGCAGTAGTAATGAAACATAATTGAGTACTGAGTAATTTAAGTCTGACACAATGATTGGATTTTTTTCAGCATACTACAACCCAACGACTTTACCTACAGTAGGAACAACAGCCTTTGCAGGGGCGTTCCCACCAACATTCCCACCACCCTATGGAGATCCACATCCGCCAGCAGTTACAGCCCCACAGCAGCATTGGGATACCAGGTAATTGATTCTGTGAAAGAGAAACCATGTTTTCTAAACTTGGTATTAAAAATATATATATATATATACAACGACTAAGTCTGATGAAAGAAATTATTTATTAGCCCTTTCTTCCACAAGCCTGTCAGGTTGCAAATAAGAATTTGGAGGGTAAAAGTTAGGATTTGTTTGTTTTGCTCATTTTGGGCTTAGGTTTTATAGTGTAACAACAATAAGGTAATTAAAAACAGACTCAAGTCAGATATGAAATAAAAGCAGTTCATGTGTTAATGTCAGTCAAGTTCTATTCATTGCCAAGTTTTTTGGACTTAGGTGTTTGTTTAGGGACGACAGACGGATTCCCTTCATTGCCGAATTAAATGTTGTGAATTGTCATTACTCTTGATTGCCTCATTCATTGTTGGCCTTTGCCTGTGTTCAACTGTTGGTTCAAAGTTTGGTTATTACTTATTACCTCCACTTGAGCGTAGTTTACGCAAAAGACTTATAACTCTATTTCACTCATACCAGGGGAAATTACTCGTATAAAACAGGTAGATACTGTTTACAAAATGACATTATATGGAAATACCAATCATTTTTTTCAAAAGCTATACTAACAAAACAGTTTTTAGAAATTTTTTTTAACATTAATGTTTCCTTCCACAAAAGTTGAAATGATAAGATGTAAACACAGCTCTTCTTGGTTAAAGATTGAAGTAATTCAACAGTATGGAAACCTTGACTGGGATATCTCAAAATGCAAAACAGGAAGACATCAATGTGTTATTGCTATAGAATAGTTTTAACAACTGGTTAATGCTTGGTTATTTAGTCTGTTCTAATTACACTTATTGTAAATCTGAATGAGAAAAATAAAACGTTTAAAAAAAGCATTGAGTCTCTAAATGCTCAGAAGGACAGATGTAGATGCTTAGATCATTTTATCTTGAATATTATAACACTAGATTGAAATATTAACACTTTTGTTTTGATTAGTGGAACAAATTGTTTATGTATTGTTGTACAATCCCCCTTTTTTTTTCTTCCCAAAGTGAAATATTTATTTATATCAGTGTGGCAGTAGGAAAAGAACCTTCAAAAGTAAAATTATGGAATTTTAAAAGGTTTTTAATAACTAAAATTGCAAAATAAAGTCACTTTTATACACTTAAAAAAAATCATACCAGAAGACATATTTTTTTAATAGATTTTTCACAATTTTTTTTTTTTAATTATTTTTTTTTTTATTATTTATTTATTTTTTATTTTATTTTGCATGTTGTCTTTTTGTTAGTGTTAAAATAATAAATGGCAAATTATAGTTTAAGACACTTACATAATTCACCATCTTCACACAATATAGTATGATACAGCTCACCCTAAAGACCCTCTTGATTGAATAGGTCTGCATGTGTGTCACCAAAGTTTTACTACATTGTTTGAGACCATAAGTGAAGTGCATTACTTGCTGAGTCTTCAACTTCTCCTATCTACTTAGTCTGTTTGGGCATCACACAAGATTTGCCGACCATCTTTCTCCATTCCTCTCTGTCTTATGCCTTGGATAGAATCTCTTTCAATGGCAGGCTCGTTCTATCTTATATGTTGTCTTCCCTTCGCTTTCTTAGTCTGCCTCTTCTTTTTTTTTCTTGATACTGTTCCCTTATCTTATATAATACAGACGTTACTTCAAAAAAGAAGATGGTTACGTCCTACATGTCATGCATTTAGTCATGCATATTAACCAATGACCTAAATTCTGCCAAGTCACTTGTTTTCCTGGCTAGCTCAGGCAACCCATTCCATGCTCTAATAGCACTAGGGAAGAAGGAGCTTTTGTACAAATTTGTCTTAGCATATGGAACGAGGAATGTGCCTTTCTCTTTGTGTCTTTCTGAGTATTTTATTTAATTTGTTTTTGTATTTGAAGATTAATTATGGTTCAGTGTTTTATGTATAATTGCTAGTTTACTTTTGAGTATACTATACTGAAGTTTTCTAAATTTAGTGATTTTGCTAAAGGTGTTACTCTAGTCAAATGTGAATATTCGTTTGTTATGAATCTCACTGCTCTATTTTGAGTCTGTTCCAGTTTCTTAATGTTTTCTTGAGTTGAGGGGTCCCAAACAGAGGATGCATATTCTATTATTGGCCTAACAAAGGTTAAATAACATTTTAGTTTTATGTTCTTATTTGATTTATAGAAATTTCTTTTAATAAACCCTAATGCTTTGTTTGATTTTTTGATAGTTTCATCAATATGAGAATTATTATAACACGTAGGTATTTTGCGTTTTTAGTCTGTGTTACTGGTTTACCATGAATAAGATAAGTGGAATTAATTTGATTTAGTTTTTTTGTTACTCTTAATAACTGACATTTTTCTGGGTGGAAAGACATGCTCCAGTTTGATTCCCATTTCTGTAATTTATCTAATTCTCTTTGTAAAATTTCTGTATCTTGTGTTGTTTTTTTATTGTTCTATATATTATGCAATCGTCTGCAAATAATCTGACTTTTGTTCCTGAACTAATGCAATTTATTAAATCATTTATGTAAATTAAAAATAGTAGTTGTCCTAAGACTGTTCCTTGGGGTACACCTGAGTTTACTGTTATTGGTGTTGATTTAGAGCCATATATTATTACAGTTTGTTCTCTCCCTATCAGAAAATCTTTAATTCACTTTCCCTGAAGGAAAGTCTTAGCGAGCCCTGAAGATCTTGTTATACGGTCAAAGAATTAAGTTTGCATTTTTTGACAATAGTTAGCAGATCATCATGGGGTCCAATCACGGTACTAATCCTGTCTCTAATCTCTTCATTTATGGTGCGGTCTTTGTATGTGATACCTAGGAACTTTTTGTTACTCTAAATTCCATAAGGCATTGCTAGGATCTTCCTTTCTAGTTATGCTGAGTTTGTTTGACATGAAATGTACACAATATCAGTTTGTTTTTAGCATTATTCAGAAATATATCTGATGGAGTATTACATACAAACATAGAAATGAATCAAATGAGTTTTTGCTCAACTGAAGTAGGACTGATCTTTCTTTTCTTTTAAAATGCTGTGATCTTAATACCAAAATTATATACTCATACTGTTATACCCAAGACAATTTACTAGACTATTTTTGTGTGTTTCTTGAAGGGCCATGTCTTTTATGAATTTCAGCTGTAAATAATAGATAAGAATTATTTTTTTTATAGTCACAATTCCGAGTGGTATTAGCCCTTAAGTAACTCTTTAGCTTCCAAATGTGGTGTCATTTGACAGTCATTTGTTACAGTGATACAATCACTTCAGTGGTTGTGTAGAAATATGTTCAGTTTATGTTTATACAAGTATCACATAACATCAATGTTTTAGGACCAAATAATATTGTCATTATGAAAAGTGTATAGATTGCTTGCAATCTGTATCCATAAGATTTAATCTTCTAATCTTTATATTTTGAAAATGTTCTTTCTAAATATTATTGTAAATACCCAATTTTAAATGCTTAAACAAATTATTTTTTTAAAGAACTTGCACTTAAAATAGTCAGTTAAGAAAAAATTAATTTTGGACATTCACATAAAGCACATGTCAAACTTTTTCCAAATCCTATACACTGTAGTAGTGTGATTCGATCATCTAAATTATCACCATCCTAATGCCCCCCCCCTTCCCTGAGTTTTAATCTGTTCTGGTTAAATTTTCAGCATATAGAAATATTAAAATATTTGACAGTAATTTTAAGATATTTTTAAGTTACGATCGTTAACAAATCGTGTAATCTTGTTATGACAATAAGACCAGTACATATTTTGACTTATCTTTAGATCCAAGTGTTTGTTTCTCACTTTTTTGTTAGCTACATACCCTTAGTGTCAATACTCATTTAGCCCTGTAAAATAAAAACAACAATTTTCCAGTTAGTTCTTACTTGTGGAAATTGTTTGGAGCAAATCCACTGCAAGCAGTGAAGATGTGTCTAGGGTAAAGGAATCACTCTGTGATAGTTGAAACTACCTTATTATTTTATCACCTTATGTATTTTGTCCCAACCCAGGAAGGGTAGAAGACACGGGTGAGTTGGCTTAAATCTATTTTTGGGTAAAGGTGTTTTTTCTTTTTTTACCTCCCTTCCCTTTTTTCCTTATAAACGACAACAGATGCATGTTACACTGTTATAACAGATGCTTTTCGTATATTATCATTTATGTTCATTTAAAGTTACAGTCGAATTAGGGGAGGTCAATCTCAGTTTGGGTAAGTCTTAACTAAAAATAAAGTTTTAGCTATCTGCACTTGGAGTTTCCTTTTTTTTTCTGTTCCTTATTGTGTTTGTTATCTATTTTAAGGTTGTATTGGTGCTCTGTAAATTTCTTGATTTGATTTTGTATTAAATTGATGATACCATGATTTATTTTTAAGAAAAATGTAAAAGCTTTAAAAATCAAATCCTCATCAACACCATACTTGTCCATGCTAGTTGATACAACATATAGACATACGGAAACAATATTATTTGGACTGGTCCTTATCTTGCATTTTTGTATTACACCTGTTTCAATGAAACATTCTATAACATTCAAATGGATAACATAATTTATAACAGCTAGTTGTAATATTTTCATGAGTTGATTGTTTTACTAAACTTTACACTTTTCATATTATTCAAACAACCTTTAATGCCCACAAGTTATTGTTATTCTAAGCTGATTTTCTGAATTCATTATGCATTGGAAGTTTGTTAACTCTTGACATCAATTATAAGAAAGATTTTCACATTTAAGAAATCAGCTTAATAAACCTTTCAGGATTAAAATAGAAATGAATTGAATTGGGAAAATAAGAATTATAAGTTAATGGTAAATTTTAAAACAATTTAGAATTCTTTGACATTGAAACAGCTTGAAGAAATCATAGAAATTCAACATCATATGTCATGACAATAGTTTACAAGATAAATGTATTGAGAATGATACTGTAATCAGTTTCTTCTCTCTGCTTACCAATCACCCCTTTTCTTTACCCAACTAATGTCAGGTACCCATTAGAGCTGGGTGGACTCAGAGGTGCCCTATAGATTCTGAAATTGAAAATACTTTACCAGGATTTGAACCCGGGACCCTCCAGTTCTGAAGCCAAGTGCTGTACCACTCTGGCACTGAGCCTCCCTTTTAGATAATAGGTTTAGGTAATACATTTTGTTTGATTGGAATTAATTAAACTTTCATTACTCTTCTTTTTGTTTTACCAGCTATCCAGACCGTGACAGGTGGGAATCTAGTCGTAGAGATAGAGACAGAGATCGAAGCCCACGCAGAGATGATTATGAGGATAGGTAATATTGTGTAATTTAATTTAACAAGGTACCAGGGTCAGTGTTTAAGAAATGGAGTCTTTTTTTTTTAGACTCATAGTAACAGAAGGAAAAAAAACACATAATAAGATAATGTAAAGGTAAATAAATTTTCCAGATCTAGACTAAAATATGATGAATATTAAATGCCATCACAGACTAGTGGTCATATTTCTTTTTATTAAATTCCTCTGAAGTTATTGTTAGGGTTGAAACAAATATAACATTAATTTTGAAATGTGTAGATATGGTTGTAATGGCTCTGTTTAATTTGGATCTAATCACTACTGGATATTTCTCACGTGTGCTTCAAATTAAAAGGTTGTTTGCATAAATTGCCTTATTGGCTGTGATGAAGGCCAGATGGTCATTCATGAAGATTAGAAAGGAAAATGCAATGAAACAAATTGGACATTATCAATTTCCTCCCCCTCAAAGAGCAATCTACAATCTTCCATCTAAGAACAGGACATACTTCTTTAAATTTTCACCTTAACTATATAAACCCCACACACCCTGGAATGGCCCAATTTAATTCACTTTAGGCAGACCCTATTACCACAACTTTCCAGCATAACCAACACTCTGTATGGCAATGGGAAACAGCTAAACAACAGCACACTATTTTTCCTTGGCTTAGACTGCAAAAGAGCCTAGAGCTCAGTAGCAAAAAGCTAGCTAGAAGCTAAAATAGAAGTCTCAATGTCACCATGCAAAAAAAGTATTTTGACACTTCACAGCAATATTTTCTTCATGTTGTTCAAAATTGTTGAGTCAATATTTGAATGCAGATCTGGTGTCAGAGAAATACAAAACAGCACACTTTTTTTCCTTGGCACAGTCTGCAAAAGAGCTCACAGCTCAGCAGCAATAAAGCTGGCTAGAAGAAGAAGAAGAAGTCAGAGAAATTAATCTGACCATCTAAACCAATACCACAATTAAAATGTTTCAAAATGATTAAAAAAGATCATTTAATATTGATGTTTTTAGATTTGATGTGTCAATTTGATGCTCCGATTTGTTTTGTTCATTTTTGATAGTCTGATAATTCGATGTCAAAAGTTTCAAAATTATTTCCTTGTCTTTGCTCAATTCTAACAGGATGTACAGAGACAGAGATAGAGACCGTGATCGTGATTGGGACAGGGGTCGCAGCAGAGACAAGGATAGAGACAGGAGTCGGGACAGAGAAAGGGATCGGGAGCGTGATAGAGAAAGAGACCGAGATAGGGACAGAGATAGAGACAAGTCGAAATCAAGAGACAAAGATTCCTCCAGGAACAGAGATCGTGATACATCGCGGAACAGAGAATCTATACGTTCAAAAGAAAGAGATGATAAGCACAAATCATCACGAAGGTTAGTTTTAATTATTTTAAAGTTTTCTTTGTAGAAAAAACAAAAATTAAGGGGAGAGGGGATTATAGAAGTCAGTGTAGACTGAAAAGGTTAGGGTTGTACAAGAAAACAAGTGGATGAACCCGAAACTCATTGTTAGTCATATAATAGTTGTGCAATAATTAAAATTAATTGTATAAAGTCATTCAGTATATTAAAGCCATAGTATATGGGCTTGGTTCTTGCCTTGTCTTTTGTTTTGCATGATTCAACATTATTGACAAATCCTCATAATTATATATCGCTTTCTCATTTGTGTGTGTTTACTTTTAAAAAAATATATAAATAGGTACCTTAAAAAAAGTAATTGAGTTATCAAACCTACTTTTGTCAAGGTTGATTTAAATGTGAACATCTTTGTAAGAAATTCTCTGTTTTAACTAGCCCTGTGCCATGGCCAATCACTAGTAAATGAGTTAATTACATAACAATAGTTGATTTAGCCCTCTCTATATTTTACTTTTTACATGTTTTGATGGACAAGTAAAGATCTACTTAGAGAATGGAGTTACAACTGTGACATTATGAATCATATTTGTAATAAGATTTTGATGGGGTCTTATTAATTAACAATTTCTTTATTTACTGTCATCTAAATAATTATTACTGTATATTTAAAACTAAAAAAAAAGTTAATTTAAAAAAAGTTTTTTTAAGTAAAAATCCAATTTAAATCACATTAGTTCATAGTCCATTCTTTAGAATCTATTTTATCAACCTTGATTGTTTCATTCTTTCTATACGCATTAGCCATTTTTAATGATGGAAGTAGTGTATGTAATACAATTATCTTTGAAATGGTTTTGGTTAATACCAAAAGACTTTAATAACTTTTAATATGCTTTTATATAATTTATAGTATTTCTCTCTATTTGTCTTTTTTTGTTCACCTACTAATAGGGTGGGGATTTTAGAGAAAGATGTACTTCTTGACATAGTTGTAAATAAAATGATGTACTTTTTCATGGTGCTTTAATAACAACTTTTGTGCCTATTCTCAGGAAACACAGAGAGAGGGACAGAGAGGAATCAGATTCAGAGTCCAACAGGAGTTCAAGCAAACAAAAGAAAACCAAAAGACGTAAAGAAGAAAAAGAAGAGGAACCCTCAGCGCCAGGGACTGAAGAAGAAAAACCCAAAGAATGATTGCATCTTAGAAATGAGTTCATCAAATTCAACTAAAAGTAGTTCAAAATTGTACAATTTGATAGTTTTGGTACAGTTGAACAATCGGGTGAAATTGGTTCATTTTGTTCAGTAACCGAATGTTTGAAAAACTAGAACAAATGGTTCTAGTGATCTTGCTTTTGAATTGTGCCCGAAATGTTTGAAACATTTTGTGTAAGACTCTGCTATTGAATTATGTTGTCATGCTTGAATATACCTGATCTGTGTATGAATTTTGAGTGAGAGCTTGTTTTTATTGTCCACATTTTAAAATATTTGTGTTCCTAAAGTTGATAGCTTATGTACAGAAACTGATCTGAGACAAGATATTTGATTGTAGAATTTTAAACAAGTTATTTGGCTGTAGGTATTCCAAGTTTAGATTGGTTGAAAATATTTTTGGCATGTTTCAATAAAATTGTAAAGTTTTTATCAACTTTGTTTTTCTTTTTTTTTTTTAAATTTGCTATTTACTTAACTTTGCACTAAATTCTCTAACAACTAAGCTTCCATGGATGGTGTTGTGCTGAAATGTTTGAAACATTTTGTATAAAACTCGGCTGTTGAATTATGTTGTCATGCTTGAATATATATTATTTATAATGACAATAATATGACAAGGAAAAAAATATTTAAGGAAAAGCCTAAGGGGAAGACCGAAAAAATCACTACATATCTCAGTATTGTAGGAATAATCTCCCTTTTTCTATTAAAAACAAAATTACCATTAATTGGTTAATTTTTAAAAATTGATTTTGTGTTGTCATCAACCATTTATAATTATACACAATTTCAACTTGATCCAAGAATGGGAATCAGGAGGGTAAACATGTGTACAAAATGTAAATAAAGGAAATAACTACACATATACAGCTACTTCTCAAAATAGGTAGCATTTATTTCCCTTTTTAAGTAGGAAACAAAATAATTTATGAGTTAATTGGTTTAATTTTTTTTATTGATTCATTAGATAAGAAAAATATTTGTGTAAAGTTTCAACTTGATCCATTGAATTGAATGGGTGTGGGAGAAATTTACAACATAGAAAAATTGAACCAGACAGAGTGAGTTAGTATAAGCTTTGTAAAAAAACAAACAACATCTTAATATATACATGTGTGTATTTATAGAATTATGTACATGCATCCTAAAAATAAATATTAAAAAGTCATTCAGTTTTAAAATTTTACAGGCTACTGCTCAAGTTTTCTAAGCTATATCTCCAATTAGCTAAATAAGAAAAAAAAAATTATGCCAAGCTATTTTTCAAATCACCATTCGAATAGGAGCCAAAATTTCTTCTTTGAAAAAAAAACACTTTTTGAGACAAATATCGACAAGTAATAGTACATTTAAGAAAAAAAAAACAAAGCTTTCCTCTCGATATTAAGTCAAAAAATATTGTTATGATATAAATATTTTATGCTCATTCTCTGGCAATACCAGGATTGAGAGAGGGACAAAATTCATTGTAATCCCCTTAATATTGCTTTATACAGCGCTGGCAGAAAAAAAGCGTCAGAGAAAAAAAAGCAAGGCCAATGACACTAGCCCCAGCTGGAATAAACTGCCCAGCCTGTCTTCCCTCAGTGCACTGTGGTCCTAATTCATTTGGTTACAAGGACAAAGTTTCTATGCTGCCTTTAGGCATCTCAGCAAACACAGCTCAAGTCAAATTTCAAATTCCTAGTCTTCATTAGAACTGGACCTCTAGGTAGCCACATGGTTTTCACTGCTCTGACATACATATGCCACATTTTTAAAAAATTGTATTATGGTAGCCACATTCCTTGTTTTGGCTAGTCTCCCTTAGTGAAGTCTTAATCATTTTTTGAATAATTAGTCACAAGACGTAATTGCAGCACCATACATTTGTATCATACAATTATAAAAACATCTACTAAAACAAAATAAATCCAAAACTAATAGCGTATACAAAAATTGCTTCAATGTTTTGTATAAAATAACTCTCCCTTCAATTTAAGCTATCATTCTTTAACACTTATAGTTCATGCATGGATAACATTAAGATAACACATTGTAAACATTTACAAAAATAGTTTTGAAAAAAAAAAGAACAAATCTTCTCTAGTGGGAATTACAGCAGAAATTCAATCGCAGTTAAAAACTCATTCGTCCACTTCATTATCCCCATTAACCATAGGTCTCATCATAATGCATTTCATGCAAATAAAGAAAAGAAATGATATTTGGGTTTATTTAGTACTTGTCTCAGATTTAAAAATTACAATCTTGTTACACTAGATATGTGCAGGACGTAATTATCTTGTGATTGTATTTATAAGATACACATGGATGTAATTATCTTGTCATTGTAATTATAAGATACACAAGGATCTAATTATCTAGTGATTGTATTTATAAGATACACATGGATGTAATTATCTTGTCATTGTAATTATAAGATACACAAGGATGTAATTATCTTGTGATTGTTTTTATAAGATACACAAGGATGTAATTATCTTGTGATTGTATTTATAAGATACACAAGGACGTAATTATCTTGTCATTCTAATTATAAGAAACACACTTTTTATCTTTTTTTACTTCTTTTCACTTTAGGGACTTCACCTGCGTCACATTTCTGTGATGCCTTCTTGTTTTTTACTTTCTTTGACTCATCCTCAGCCCGTTGCTCATCCGTTTTCAAAATGTGCTCTTCCTTGCAACCTGTCACTTCGGCTGCCTCCATTAAGGCCTCTCTTGTACGCCTGATATAAGATGATGTCTTTTCCAAAAGCTTCTTCCCTGTGTCCTGAATGTAGAACAGACTTTTGGGGGCTTCTGGCACAATCGTTATGTCTTTAGGCAAAAGTGAGCTCAAAAATGAAACCAAAAGCAGAATTTCATGTTGTGACCTGAGAAACAAAAAAATGTAATTGAAAAAAAAATGTGAATTTAAAACATGCACTTAACAAAAAAAGCATGGATATGTGATTCTTGTATTTCTTGGCCTAGATTTACAAGTTATGTTTTATATGGGATTTTCTAAGGGGGTTCCTTCTCAAAGTCTTGCTTGGTTGCTTGGGGATTCTTTAGAAAGAAGTAGCAAGAAGTATTTTTAGAATAGTTGATTGTTGACACCCTAATCTTAATAAAGTAAAGTTTCCCATCAGACCTGCAACCCATGGGGCAGAGAATGCAAACCTTACATGTTTCTCTGGCAGGCACATAATTAATGAGGGTTTCATGTGGCCAGAACAAGGACCAGCTTCCTTTGTTTTTCTTAGCCAATTACGTGCCCATTATTCTAAATCCTACTTTTGACTAGTATTTCATGGGTTCTGAGTCAAGCACTTCACTAATCAACCATCATGGCCTGTACCCAATCTTAAATAGAGCTTAATTTATTCAAGAATCACTAACAATTGCTTACCTGGCATAGAGTTTTATGTGCATCTTGTGTCGACTTGTCTGCTCAAGGGGCTGAACTCTGCACATTCTCAGGGGAGAACTGGCGATGACGATATATTGCTTAACCCACTCAAGGTGCAAGAAGTGAGGGTGATCCATTAGATTTTGTCGCATACAGCTGACAGAACTGAACAAGCTCTGCACAATAAAGTTGTGACAAGTCTGAATGACATCAAGTGCCTGTAGCTCCACTGAAGTCAATTTGTTTCCTGATTAAAAGAATAATAATAATAATAAAATAATAATAATGAGGCTTGTCTTCGAGTCCAAATATTAATGAGGAATGCAGTATTTCTCGTAGGTACGCAGCCCCAGCTGTGACCTACATATTTTGCCACATCCAGGGCAAGCATAACCATTGTCCGCAGGTGGTCAATTAAGATTTTTTTTTTCCGTCTTCACCTGTCCTTAGCAGCAGATTTTCTTTTGGTTGAAAGAGTATTATTGATTTATGAAAAGAAGTTCCATATTTATAATTTAGGTACAGACTGTCAATGTAAAGAGAAGACTTATCAAATGAGTTTAGTAGTTCACTACCATTTAAATACCAAAGAGAACTTAAGAAACAAGTTGCCAGGATAGCAGGCAAGAGAGAAGCCAAGAAAAAAAAAATATTTGTAAATCTATTTTCGGTAATTAACTCATTTTAAAATTGTTATTATATAATGCTAGTCCCTGGTAGCTACTTTCAATAATAAGAAATTAAACATGTGAACATAATATTAACAACATGTTACTATTTTAATTATATTGTTGTTAAATATCAAGTTTTGTTCAACACTTCAAAAAGCTGTTTTTTTCAATAACCTTTGCATAGAGGGCTCTGGCCTGCTTTAACACATCCTTTTACTCTCTTGTCTCCATGTCTGAACCGTTAGTTGTAGTTGATCTGATTCTACATAATCAATCCATTATATATACATAGTCTGCCTTTGGGTTGTCTGCCTTTTGGTTTTTGTCAGTATACTATTTTTGTTTCTCCTATATTCCTTCAAGTTGACTTGTCCAACAAAGTCTGTTCTTTTTTTTTTTTGTAACTTCCGTCACTATAGGTGGGTTTTCATATAATTGATATATATATATATATATATATATATATATATCCTGGTGAGTATGTGCCCTCCATCCAGTTTCATTTTGTGTGGCACCATACATTTTTTCTAAGAATTTTCTGTTCTCAAGTATTAAGCAGAGTTTCTGTTGTTTTTATTAGCGTCCTTGTCTCACTTACATGGCTACTGGTCTTAAGGTTTAAATATAGTTTTCTTTGTTTCCCTAGATACTGTCAATAACCTATGCATACCAGCAGAATTTACATGGTGTATGATAAATATATTTAAAGCCTGTAACAAATTGGATTGATAGTTGAGACATTTTAGAAACAGTCTAACTATCTCTGCAAGGAGTGTTCTACTAAAAAATACAGTCAAAAGGTGATACCAATCTGCAGGTAAAGTTAGAATTACTAAGAGAGTTACATCAATTCTGCATGAAGAGTTATACTCAATGTCATTAAATTAGCTAGTCCTCAGTGTGTACTTTCAGTGCAAATAATTTAAACATGTAAGCAGGATATTAACAATATGTTACTGCCCTATACACCAAATATCAGTGAGCCATTTATCATATGAACCTTTTTTGGTGAGCCAAGTGTCAGTGAAGCAGTTGTCTTTGAATCATTAATTGGAGATTCAATTGTCTAGTGAATGACATTGAAAGCTAACTGTGAACTATTTGTCATGATCCCTTATCAATGTTATATGATAATACATACTGTCAATTTTAATAAAGTTAGATGTCACAGTATTTCCTGTATGGGAAACACATTTTCTTGGTTAAAAATAAGTAAAGTGAAAAGTAGTGACAAATAAATGAATATAAATGTACCTGTATCATTGTGAGTAGGACAGAATTTATGAAGAGAATCATTCCCATTAATTATATCTTCAGGTGTGACAATAATCTCTGAATAGAACTGGTCAATGTATTCAGGCCCATTTATTGAGACAGCTGTGTTTATCCGCTGATAGCAAATAAAGGCCAACAACTTAACGCTGTTCCCATCAAAAACTTGATTGATGTCCACATAAGAAAAAACGTTTAACGAATGGCCAGGAAGTAAAGCAGTCTCTGTCTCAAGGCTTGCTGCTCGGCTAACACCTGTCTTGCTTACTGAGTCCACTTGAGCTGCAACCGTTACATCACACTGTGAGGGTATTAGTTTTAAGTAAACTTGCCTGACACATCTACAATGGAAAAAAAAAAAAGCTTGTTTTCATTAGAATATAATAAATTTATGTTGCACAAAAAAAAACTAAGAAAACCCAAGATACTTTCACACTCAATAATGAACAAAATTTACACTGTAAATGCATCATTAAGGGACTGGCTAATAGTCAAGTAGTTTAGCACTTCACTGAAGGTCCCTATTGAAGCCCTGATGGTTTTCGCGGATCTATACACAGAAACTTTAATGAACTTTACGGCATATATCAAACACTGTACTCACTACTTTTGACAACCAACACACTTCCGGTGATTAGCACTTTTGTAAAAATAGATTATACATACATACAGACATTCACGTGTGAGAATGAGTTTATCCAGCTCAAGAGATCAATAATGGATGGTAAAAGTTATTCATCATTGTGCTGGCCACAAAAACATCATGTTTTAAGGACATAACAGTAGAGACAATACATTCTAAAAAATGTGAATATATTCTAGTTCATTGTACTTACGTAACTAAGGTTGGAATTATCATTTAATCAACTGAGTTCTAGAGTCTTGCATAACATTCAAGTGGGGAATAAATATGTTGCTAATTGAGACAACCTTGTTAATTGTGACACTCAATATTCAACAGCCTTGTCCGCATCAGATGGGAATAAATATGCATGTCAGAATTGGGTTTGCATGGCCATGTGAAACACAGCAATCATCTTTAATATTCGGAATGGAAGACATTGCCATTATTAATATTTATTGGTCTTAAAATTATAGCTTTTATAAAGCACTGCTTTCATGCTTATGGCATATTCAGAGTGCTAGGTTCAATCTCATTTGTGGACCAGTGGGGGGGGGGGGGGGTATCTGGAAGTGGTTTTTCCATGCTGCCTTTAGGAGGCGTTCAGTAAACACAACTCTGCTCGAGTCAGGTGTCGAACCTCGAGCCCCCATTTTTAATGTTGTTTCCACATGAGGTATTTATTTCCCATAATCCTCCACAAATTTTAGAGGCCTATCCTTATATATTGATGCACCAGATATACAGACAAAATGAGCATCAGCCCTATTAGCAAAGGTACAAAAAAAAAAAAAAAAGATCAAATCAAGTTGGAATGATGAGAAAGTACAAAGATCCCATTTCAGACCAAGCGATCTATAGGGCAGATGATGAACAGGTAATCTTTTCTATGGTCAACTGATAATGAGGGTGTCATGTGGCAAGTATAAAGACCAACTGTCTTTACTTTCCAAAACTAGTGTCAGTTATCTCATTAGAGTTGGGTAGACTCAGGGGTGTCCTAAAAGTCCCCTAATTCCTGTCTTCACTCAGATATGAACCAGAGACCCCTCATTTCAGAAGCCAAGCGTTTAACCACCAAACCACCATAGCCTTGAGAGAGATAGTGTTTGACAATATATGTACAGACGCCTACACTACCTTGTTGAGCAGTTGGTGACTGTCAGCCCAACTATTAGTAAGTTGTCTAGACTTCTCCTCCACATTGCAGCTGGCAGTAAGCAGTGGCTATCTACTGTAGGTCTTTCACAATTCATTTGGTCATCAGACTCAGCAATTGTTGTGGACTCAAATAATGGAATAAGAGACTCCTACCAAAAAAATAGCCAAACGATAGCGAGATATTAAATAAGAAACAGAGGTAAAATTTATAAAGTAAAACTAATATTTAGGTAATGAAAATATTATTGCATCTAGTGGAAATGTAGAATTCGAGACATTTCTGAGGCAGGGTTAGGGTTTTGAACAACAATTTTTATAAAATGAAATGTCTTCTAAAGTATTTGCATACAAGTATGTTTCAAATAACATTTTAACTAATGTTAAACAAAAGTAGAAACATATATTTGAGTTATTTAGTTAATCATATTTTAAGATCTTTTGTAGATACGACTTCGAATATAAAAAAATTTAGCATTTGTATCTTCTCGACATAAATCTATTCCCTTCCCATCCTTTATAAACTCATAGGATCTGGATACATACAAATCAAGAATTGTCACTGCTACCTTTCCCATTCTCTCTTTCTAGTTACACCCCCCTAGTTTAAATTCAAATGAGAAATATTTGTGATATTTTCAGTATTTAATTAATCTTACAAGCTGTAACTCTATGGCTCAGTTCCGTAAGGTTGTTACTGTCAAAAGTGGGTAATGGATATATAAGCACTCCACAACCTATAAAATGCTTAAAATGGCATGCATATCTCAAAAAGCCACTGACAAGTCCAACTCCTGGCCTTTAGGAGTGGCTCAGATATTGGTTTTTATTAACAGAAGAAGAGGCAATGTAACTGGTGCCTAAACCAGTAAGCTTCGGGTAAGAGAGGCTCATAAGCCTTTGCTGGCTATCTACTTAGGAGAAGAAGGAATACTGAATTTAAACCTCTGCTGCCTTGCAGCTATACCCAAACTGAGAAAGGCTTTGGAAGTCAACCATGAGGAAAAATTAGGAGCCAGGGACCATTGGGTAACACACAGTGTTACACCCTGGCAGAGCCTGCCATGATGCTGATGCCAAACTGAATCCCAAAACTGGATCGGCTTTTGGCATTCATTTAGGAACATCAGCTGCGAGGAGAGAGGGAACTGTGTGGGTGACAACTTTCTGACCAGAGATAATGCCCAGGCATTCACTTCACAAAGATAGCCATATACCTCTATTGCTCTCAAGAATATTTTATGTTTTTGTATATATATAGAGAGAGAGAGAGAGAAAAAGAGAAAGTTCCAATGCCAGTTAAGATTATTATAAGCTTTTAATGAAAAAAAAATTGCTTTTGTATTTTATAAAGGAATACCTAAAAAAATATTTAGGTTTTTTAAAAAGTTATCAATCGGTGCGAGTAATGCTCTGTTCACTTTTATAACTTTAACACATTTGTATTTTTGCAATACTTTTTCCCCCTATACAAAAAAGTAAACATTACTTGACAAGAAAACTGGCCTTTTTCAGCAGGAGTCTGAGATAATCGTTTCCAAGCACTGGAGAGAAAAGCCATTTTTTTATGTAAAAGTGATTCTGATTCTCGTAGCGCTGCCTCGCACATCTGTAGATAAAATTTAGTAAGCTTAATATTAATTTTATTTTATTAAAAAATTCTACCTGAAGACATAATTGTTATTAGTTGTTATTAATCAATTTTATATTTTGGTAAAATTTTTGCAACATATTTTTAGCATGAATCCTTTATTGACTCTAGCTCTTAATATTTTTCTCTGATACACTCATTCATCAAAAAGTTTCCGTCAAAGATTTCGTTACAATATTCGGTCCTAACTCATGGTACAAACCTTCTCTTGGAACAGCAAAGCTTGACGTGGTTTCTCCGAAAGTCCAACTTTTTCCTCTTCATGCATAAAATTACTTCTCTTCTCTTTTTGACGGCTATTTTCATCCACATTCTTTTCATCCACAAGAATGATGTCTGACTCATTAAGTCTGTAAAGGATGGACTTGTCTGGATGACCACCACCATAAGGAAGTAACACAACTATGAGTGACCACTGGCCATACTGTTGGTCACTGAAGCGACTGACTGTGTGAACATTTGACCAGGTCTTGACTATCTTATATAACATATTGAAAGAGAGAAAACAACACGCTATTAATAAATAGAAATTAATAAAAATGACTCATATTTATGTTACACTGATGCTCATAAGCTTTCATCTAAACAGGTATTGTAATTAATTTTAAAATTGTAGTTATTAACACATAGGACTAAACTTTGCTTTTAAATTCAGGACAAGCAGAATGACAGTCCAGAACACATACAACACAACCAGGCACATTGGATTTTACCAAGAGTGAAATTAGTAGTGGACACATTGAGCTTTGGTATTGGACACAGTGGACTTAAGTAGTGGAAACATTGGACTTTAGTAGTAGACATATTGAACTTAGCTATTTCAGTGTGGCGCTACTCTCAGCGAGTAACTTTGCTAGCGCTGGTCAGTGCGGCGTTACTCTCAGCGAGTAACTTGGTTTATAATATCTATCTTTTTTTATGTTAAACTTTTTCTTTCTTTCTTTTTTTTTATATCCCGGATGCACGAGTGATTGTTCTTTGTTTTGATAGTAAATTTGATGAAGTAACAACACGTTTAAAAAAAAAAATAGACAACATTATGTTAATGGGTCCTCTTTTTTAGTTTATTTCCCGGGACCCGAAAAAAATGTAAATAATACAATTTCTTAGTTCATTTGTTCATCTTTTATGAAATTTAAAGTGATTAAATGTGTTTAGTATTGGGATTATTTAAATATTTATAGATTAAATTTGTTTAGTGTTGTGATTTTTTAAATATTTATAGATTAAATGTTTAATTAAAAGGTTTAATCTTTCAGTATATCAATTTTTTTACGAATTTTTAAAAATATTTTCTTTTTCCGTACTTAATTTAAAATTAATGAAAAAAAAAATTTGTTTGAATAATTTATTTCAGTTACTACATTTTTGTAGCCCATTCATTTTCCTTTATAATAAAATCAAATATGTTTAAAGATTATTTAATAAAATAAAAAAGTTATAGTTGTTTTAGTAACTCTACCCCTCTTGAAAATTTTCGATCAAAATAATTCGCACTGAACAAATAAAGAGTCAGGTAAAGTAGACTACATTGGATATTTTCATTAAATTGTGAACTCTATAAAATGAAATTATATTTGCAGCTTAAAACCTAATTTTCATTGGCACAACAGTCAAAAACTCAAGAGGTTGTATTTCTTTTCAAGTCTAAAACCCTTTTGTCAATGCTCAACATGGTGTCTGGTCTCATTTTGAAGAAGTTAAGACTTAAGCATCTACCTCTAAGAATCTTTTATGTTGGTCCATTCACATTGGAATATGGCTATGATGAGCCTCCATCACTGCCTGGTATATGACTCATCAGCACTAAATGTAGCTGATGTTTTTCTGTCTGCTTCCTTTTCAGACAGCAATATCCCTCAAATTTTATCCAAGATAATGATAACATGGCTATCTTGTGGCTTGTAACCTAAGGTAGGCATATTCATGTGGGGTTGGGAAGGGGTACATTGTGGATGACAAAAGAATTGGCAGGTGCCAACATATCCCATTACTGCTCACTTTCTCCTCCGAGTTACATCACCTGCCAATGTTTTGCCTCACTGTCAGTGCAACATGCAATAGAATAGCTGCAGCTAGATTTGCAAATAATTTTTTTTTTAATCTTCAGCCCTTTTAATAGTGTGTCATCATAGTCACCATCTTTCCTTTGCATTCATCATGGAACATAGGGCCTCTGTAAAAACATGCCACTCTCCACAGTCTTCTTCTTAGTCTTGTGCCCTGGGGGTTTCACTCTATAGGGCTGTCTAGTTCTGAAGTTGGTATCTTTTCTAAGGGTGTGACCAATCTATCTCCATTATAACTATATAAAAATTGTGTGTGTCTTAGATATAAGGTATATTTATAAGTTAGATTTAGGGGTGTGGTTTACATTTTATACAATACTGTTCCACCAATTTTCAATTTTTTTGCTTGTGCATACATGCATATATATCTTTTATTGAAGTATGAAAAATATTATATTACTGTGACTTCAAAACATTGGAGAAGGATAGTAAGATGACATTTATATTACTTAAATCTTAATACTTAGATACCAACCTTTTCTGTAGACAGGTCAATTAAACAGCAAAAGTTATCAATCTGAACAGCAATCATTCTAACATCCTCACCATCAAGGTCCCTCAGGTTGACAATTTTTATACAAGAGCCACCCCAGGCCTCACCACAACATGCCTCAGCCTCAGGATGGCTCATAATGTTGACATGTGAAACAATTGCACCGTTAACAATTTTAAGGAGATATCCTGTGTGAGTTAAAACAACCAACGCTGACAATGTGACTTCAAGTTTTGTAGAACAACTTAAGACTGAAGCAGCTGATATTATCTGAACATGTTTGGCTATTTTTAACACTTCTTCACTCAAGGATACACACAAGGGTGCCTGCCTGAGCTCAAAGGCAATACTTTGAGATACACCTTCACTTTTATTTGCAAATGAAATGTGAAGAGAAATAAATTCAGTTGATTCTTTACTTTGTAATAAAAGGAGAACACACGTAATCCCACAGTCATATTTATGAAAAACATCAACAAGCTTGAAACAGGTTTCTGTTTTTACATCCCGTTCAAGTTTGAAATGTTGAGCGTTATTTGACTTACAATTTGTATCATGGTGATGAATGATCAAAGTTTTTAAATGTTTGTTTATGTATAGAATCTGAAAGTTGGATAATAAACACAAAGTACTTTTATTTATGTGACCAAGATAGTCATCAATATATATCACATTTAGCTTGACTAGCTCAAAATGAACTTTTTGGCATGATGGATCATAGTTGGCATCTCCCTTTTGGCTGCAATGTTCATTTACCATTTTGCTTTTATTCTGTGCTTGTACTGTTTCCTTAATGCCAACGACGTAAACCTGCTGCTTCTGTTCTTGCAATGAAGCTGATGACAGTTTAGAAATTTTGCTTTTTTCTCGTGACTTACATGTTAATAAGATTACTGGAACTTCCCTAAGAGTTGTGATATCAAAGGTGAAGTCAACTTTAAAAATATCTATTCCATCTGCTGAAATGTCCAAAACTGCTCTTGATATTTTCTTTACATTCTCTTCCAAGGACTCCCCTAATTCTTCATCAAATGGAGTTCCGAGTGGGCTATGTTCAGTAAAAAGACCTGAATATTGAGACTGTGATGGAGAGAGAACATCGCTATGTTCCATCCATTCTAAATACAGCTTTGAACTTTTAAAGAAAGTTATAAAAAGGCATTTCTTCCAGACAAATAAGAAATCTCCATTACTCATTATTTTATATTAAGTCACAGAATATATAGCAAGTAGTGTATTATCATGATGATACACATTCAGTTAAGTGAAATAAAACAATCACAATAAAATTATAATTAGTGTCTCTGATTTGACTAGAGCCCATTGAAGACCTTGATCTAGTTTAGTTGTAGTTTCAAACAATGCTAATTTTTCAATCTAGACAACAGGTAGTAGATTTAAGTGTACTCTTCTTGCTGGCATTCTAAATCTACAGGACAGAAGAAAAAAAAATGTATCGTCATGTCATAAATTATGCCGTTCCTTTAAAACAGCTAAGATAAATACATTCTATGCTTATCCATATAAAAAATATTCAGATTCAAGAGTCTATTAGATGCCAAAGATATTAAATCATTTATAAATAAATAAATTATAGCTTTTATATATCACTACTTTTATGTTTATGGCATGCTCAGAACGCTATGGTTAAATCTCATTTGTGGACTAGGTGTGTGTGTGGGGGGTATCTGGGAGAAGGTTTTCCATGCTGCCTTTAGGCGCTCAGTAAACACAACTCTGCTAAAGTCGGGTGTCAAACCTCAAGCCACCTTCATAGGTAGCCAAGCCAAACCATGTTCAAGTATACTTAGCCTCACAACCACGTTTCCCAATTTATATTTATAAATATTATAGATGAATGAGACTCTAAAATCAAGAATTAGGTCAAAGACTAATTCTTGACATACATATATGGATATTATAAAGAAACATTTTATTACAAGCATTTTACATTACAAGACAACAACACTTTTAAGTTAGAAAACATCCATAACCATTGTCTGCTGTTAGTTGGTTTAAGTTATATTTTTACTGTCAGAGTCTGTCCTCAACAGTAGATTTGAACAAAAGATCTCCAGCTGTCTTGTTCAAAAGCCACCTGCTGCCAAGATGCTTTCTAAAGATCTCTACTAGATCTAAAAGAAAAAATATTGTCTTATGTCATAAATTACAGACGTTCATTTAAAACAGATACTAAAGTAATTTGAAGTGCAGACCTGCAAAGCATCCACACATTCCTAATGCAGTCCCAGCTGTGATAGGCAGGACGCGTCTGCAGAATGGAAGACCCTGCATCCCTAAACAACTCTTGTAAGGCCAATTAAGAGAAGAAAAGTGCTCACAAGGCGGACAAAGAAAACGCTTCAGGACACCCTCAAAGCTTCTCTAAGTCACCTGAGAGTCAGAAGCACATGACAGCATCAAGGTATAGCGCAGTGTAAACTGGCGCACAAATTGCAGAGGATAAGCACTGACAGAAAAAAAGTGTCAGAGGAAAAATAAGGTTACAAAGACAGTTTGTGTGGAAACACAAACTCAAAATCGGCCCCCTAAGTGGTCCACCCTGGCGGGAAAAAAGGCAGGTTTCAATATTTTCAGAAGAATATTGCTATTAAATTCTATAGAAGTGGTCCATCCAGGCAGGTAATAAGGCAGGTTTCAATATTTTCAGAAAGAATATCATAATGAAATTCTATCAAAGGCAAATGACAGAGAAGAATGGAGAAAGAAGGTCGAAAGATCCTGTGTGGTGCCCCAAAGGTCCAGCAGACCAATGGATAGGTGAAAGTGAATATGAAGTTGGATGTGAACCTGTCCTAAATGATGTCTTATAATGAGTATCTAATTGTTTTGTAATGGGTCAATCACTTATTCAAAGCCTCAAGAAAAAAACATCTCCGTAAAAAAAAAAAAATTCATATAGTTTTGTGTTCATTGGAGTTTTGGGTATACTGTAGTTCACGCGATTTATAAAAAACTACTTATTAATTGTTGTTTTAAATTATGCCCAACTTATTTGCATAGTAAAAAGTTAATATTTTTTTGTAAATGTAGTATTAAGTTTGACAGAACTTACATAACTTAGCAATACAATTGTAAAATCTAAAACCATTTGTATAAATGTGTTTAAAAAATTGTAAATTGCTATTTACCTTGCTAAAAAGCCTCCAATTTTTATTACTATTAATAGTGAATAGTTGTAAAAATGGTGTATTTTTATGAAAAAACTGCTTGCAATTATATATATATAATTGATTAAAAAAAATTAAATTTTTCACTTTCAAAAAGAAAAAAGGAGCTGTTGCATCAGAACTTTGAATGATCTAATATATCATGATGTTCGATTTTCATTTTCTCTTCTAGTTTCTGAGATCTAAACGGGACAGACGGACAGACAAACAGGCCACACAAAACTAATAGCATCTTTTCCCCTTTCAGGGGCCGCTAAAAAAGGGAATATGACACTAGCTCCAGCTGGGATAACCTGCCAGTGTGCAGTCTCACCAGCCACATGACAAGGCACAAAACCCCAGACCAGTGCAAAGCCCTCAACCTCCTGGATGACAAAAGTTGTCATCATCGAACCAGGATCATCTGACGATGAACAATTTAAATATAGAATCTTATCATATATACAGACGTTACTTCAAAAAAGAAGATGATTATGGTCATGCATTTAGTCATGTATATTAACCAATGACCCAAACTCTGCCAAGTCACTGGTTTTCCTGGCTAGCTCAGGCAACCCATCCATTCTCTAATAGTGCTAGGGAAGAAGGAGCTTTTGTACAAATTTGTCCAAGTATGGCATATAATGGAATGAGGAATATGTGCCTTTATCTTTGTGTCTTTCTCACTTTGAGTATTTTATTAAATTTTGTTTTTGTATTTGAATTATATCCCAATAATATAGATGATGAGATCTAGTTACAGTCACAAATTCAGATCATCATTCATCAAGAGTCTAGTCCTAGTATTACTAGTTCTAGACTAGATCTATTATGATTATCTACTCTTACTCTTAGCATTAGAATTAGCAACATTAGTATTAGCTCAATATGCTAGTCTAGCAGCTAGGCGTCTTAGCTCTCCTCTACATTCTACATCTCTAGACTCTAGATCTAGAAAAAAATTCTAGATCTAGACTCTAGATATCTAGTTAAGATTAGATGACTACAACTAGACACTAGTAGTAGAATATTATATTTACTAGATCTAGATCTTAATCATTTAGAGTTTGGAGATGAAATACCACTATTATAATATTATTAAATGAAATCTAGACCATACTTAGTCTTAGTAAAGTAACAACATAGTCTCTAGATCTAGATATTATATCACTTTCGCTTTCAGCATATCAACTTCCTGTTAGAGTTAAGGCGCCAACTACGTTGAATTATAATTTTATGAAATGGGTAACAAGAATTGGTGTGAAAAGTGTAGAGCAGGCAGGTACACTCGTTATTTGCATCAGGGCCGGCCTTAGATGATTGAAGGCCCTAGCCTAGGCGAATTTACTTTAATGGCCTCAAATGAAATAGACAAAATAAATAAACAGCTACAAAATGAAATTGCTTAATTTATTTAAAACCTAGTCATGAGGTGTACTCCGCCAATAACATTGGGAACAAGTTTCGCTATTTCTTCTCTAAAAAAATTGTTGTGAGTCTTGTGCCAGGCCCCCGCCAATTGGAGGCCCTAGGCGGCTGCCTAGTTTGCCTCTGCCCAAGGCCGGCTGTGCAAACATCTGTCATTTTATATGAAAATGGCATTAAAGAGAAACAAAATTGTAAAAATAAAAATTAAAGAAACACACATTTTCTGCGAATTCAGTAAGGCTCTCTTTACCAAGAGGCCTGTATAAGACACTGGCCCAAAAACACCCCAGTAGAAAGAAAACTATATGGAAAGCTCCCTGATTTAGAAACCACTGCGCAGTTCATCTCATGTATTTGTCTAGTCATCTGAACGTTCCAACATAACAATGAGAACGAAGAAGAAATAAGGCAAGAAGCAGAAAAATTATGTTTCTTTAATTATTTTTATCTTGCAGGTTTATTTGTTTTAATAGATAAAACAATAAAATTAGAACGATAATTGGTAGTTTCTTTGAAGTTTTTTTTTTTTTTTTTGTAACATATTGGAAAAGCTGATTAACATCTTTAATAAAATCGGTCGGATGACTAAATCCTCTTTTGGATTACTGTTCAACTTTTTAGTTCATAGAGAAAAGCAAAATGTTGGCATAAATCTTTCTTCCATGTAGCTAATTAGAGAAAAAAAAATCATATTATTTTATTTAAATCTCTTTCATTATGGCTCTTAGGACATTATAATTTTTGTTCTGGCCTTCATAATCGTATATCCTTTTCCTCTTATTGGCTTTTTCATTTTATTTAGAGTTTGGAATGCCTTTTTTTTTTTCAATCTAGTTTATTGGGTTTCTCTGATCCAATCACGAAATATACGCAAATGCTCAAGAATTCAATGACTAGTTATGAATGGCATAATTAAAATAAAATCTGATAAATTATAAACATATATTTTGTGTAAAACCGAATATGTCATATACAACTACTTTAAAAAAATAATGCCGGTAGCATATATAATATTTAGTGTGGAGGACACATTTAGCAATGAGGTTGAACTTCAGGTTGCACCGTTCAACAGAAAGCTATTTGACCTTTGCCCCATAATAACCACCGAACCAACGCATTTAAAAGGCAGAAAAAAACGTGGACACTGTCCACCTCTCTGTCATCCTTAACTGCAGTAACCGCCATCTACAACATTTGGTCATCAACTCTGCCTCTGCTGTGTTATAACTTATTTTATCATATATGGCTGCAGGTATATATCTTGTTTCTGTTGTTAAATGCTATATTCTAAATTTGATATCTTCTATATATACATAGGCGTCATATACTATAACTGTCACTATATACCGTAATTGGTAACTTTATTAGGCTATTATAAATGTTGTTATTTTCAGAAAACCAGCAAGTATATCTAGATCTTTGACATATCTAGATCTAGGTAAAATTATAAATGTAATATAGATCTAGATTTAGTGCTGTTCCAAAGGGACATTTTAAAAGTTTTTCTTTAATTCAAAAGCTCACTATTGTCATAGACCATAGATATATTCAATATATATATAATACTTTAATAGACTATTCTAACAATAAATAATGTCCGGAACAGCGATTTTTTAAAGCTCCATTTTTTAATACTTGTAAGCATTTCTAAACTAGAAGTACATGTACTATTATGGGGTGTGTTTTGATCTAATTAAAAAAACAACAAAAAAAAATATCTTTAGAAATTAAATTTTATTTAAAAATAGTTAATAGGAGCTAAAAATGCGATACTTGCGTAAGCAAAATCATTAAATAATCATTCCAAAGGGATGTTACTCTTGAAATATTATTTGGCAAGTATTTTGTTTACGTTAGTGACTTGGTAGTTGGTTAGATGAAAAAAAACAACAACTAGATCTAGATCTATTTTTCTTTCAAAAGTTTGTTTGTATCTCTAGATTTAGCATTATTATATCTGCATTAGTAAAAAAGTAAAAGTTCCCCTTTTACTACTACTTTAGACCTAGTGATCTATGGGCATGGCATAGCCGAGCCATATATTATGTATCACGGATCTGAGTAAACTAAGTGGCACTGGCACCCTAGTCGTGGCCTAGTCATAGTCCCTAGACTCACTAGAGTGGCTAGAGATCCAAAAAGTATAAATCCCAGTCTTTTACATGGTTCGAACATGGGACTCCCATGCCTCCACATCCCCATTGCCATTACTATTAGCAGTGTACAATAAAGCAGAGAGAAAAGACAGCAATACAACTCAGGTCTCAGAGTAAGTTAAACAATAGTACTACTCTACTGCTAAAGATTAGCTAGATCTGGTCTATATGAAGATAATATAGACATAGATCTAGATCTTATCATATTATTCTTTTAAATTACAGACATTACTTTAAAAAAAAAGATAGTTGTTACATTTTGTTATATGAAGAGACTCTTTAGACAATGTACCAACACAAAACGACAATGTCATTCTTTATAATTAATTTTATCTTTATTAACACTGTAAATATTATTTAGTTTCTATTCCCTCATTTTAGATCTCTTCTCCTTTCCACACGCATTCGCACCATTTCACATTTACACTAACATGTGCACGTAACACCCACCTTGTTCAACAAGTTCAATGTACATTGAACGTCCAAAATACAAATCACCAAATATATTATCAAACTATTCCAAGTAACTCCCCACTCATACTGTATGCCTGTACAAAACACCCTCATTCCAGCCGCAATCAAATAGTAAACAAACCAACTCTATCTTGCTCCATGCATATTCTACCCCCAACAACATGACTCGGCAGATAACTAACTCACCACACTCTTAATACCATAGATTTAAACCGAATGCCTATTTACTTCTTAGTATCATCAGGCCTATAGAATGATTCTAATCTTGACGTTTCTTTTTATGTATTTCTACCACACCATTTCGATAATTTTCTTAGAAATGTAATTTTAATAGAATAATTATAATCAAACAAAACCAAAACAAAATAAAACACATTATGCAAAATCTACATATCTACTTTCTACAACTTATACATTTTCACATTTCCTATCTAGCCTTTACAAAACTTCTATAATGTAGTAGCCTTAACATATAAGTATATGTTACAATGATATCTAATTCATTACAAATATATTTGCTCAGTGTAGATTTGAACAATAACTAGTATCCATCATCACCACCTTTCCTTATCGTAACTTTATAATTCTAACATTATTTACATGCCATCCTTTCCTCTTCCCTCCTTTGTAATGATGTCCCATTGTGATCCCTCTACAGAATGGTCTAGCTGTACTGTTTTCTATCCTGCTCCTGCTAATAACCCTCTCTTTTCTCGTATATTCCTCTCCACTATTGTACCTTAATTCCCTAACTCTGATTAACTGTTGACACTGTCTCCTAGTATGTCCCCTTCTCCCACAATTAAAGCATAAGATGTATGGACTTGTACGTCTGTATGTGGGTTTAAATCGCTTTCCCTGTACCAATGATTGCCTTACTTTACTTTGATTTGGACCCATTCCAATTGCATTGCTTTCTACCTTTTCTATTAATTCTTTCTTCTTGTGCTCTCTGCTACCCGTGTCATCTGATTGATGGGATCTTATGTCTTCTTCTACATCTCCATTTCTACATTGAGTAGTCTTTATCCCATAATATTTCTTCTATTTCTCTATCTCCATCCCTGAACACATTTTCATTCTATGAATGTTCCCAATAATTATATCAATCTCACCCTGATCTAATGCATATCTTGTGTCTCCCTTGTTCTGAGAGAGCTACTCTGTGTCTCACCTGTTCTGTTAAAGGCAACTATTTCTTCTATATCACTGTCTTTAGATAATTTCTTCTCAGGATGTGCCACTTTATAAGCCCTTATCAGTCTTACTGTGTCTTCTGCAGATTTCGGTTTCCTCTCCAACAGAAATATTTTTAATTCCTCCTGGCACTCGTAAATTACTTTGTCCAGCATGAGAAATGTCTTAAGACTGTCAAAGGTTTTTTTCTACCTCAACAGTTTCTATCCAGTTATTGAAATGGCTGCTCATTCTGTCCAGGAATGTCTGCGGGTCATCCTCTCATTCTATTTCACAATTAACAAACTGTTGACAATAGAAAGCCTCTGTTTTCTCGAAAGTTCGAAGTAGTTGCTCTTTCACAACATTGTAGTTACCCTGGTTCATACATATTTTTGAAGGGACCTCCTCTTTAAATGATCTAGACAATAAAAATGACCATTTATCTTCAGTTCTCTCATTTCTATGTCTATGTCTATTTTTTCTTCATTAAATAGCACACCTTTATACATTGCCAGTTTATTCCCTCACCTTTTCTTGGTCTGTTTTTAACTTTTTCTCTGCCGTCTCTTTTTCAAACACCAATCTCTCTCTTTCAATGGCAACTAATTCATTTTTCTTTTCCCTTTTAAATGCTATCTTTTCTCTTTTGTCCTCCTTGTTTTCTATTTCTCTTTCCATTGCTAATCTCTCCTTTTCTTTTTCTCTTTCAATAGCTATTATCTCCCTCTCCATAAACCTTTCTTGCACATATTTTCTTAGTTCCAATCCTTTAAGATCCAACAACCTCACCTCTTCCTTCATTGCTGCTACTTCAGCCTTGTCCGCCATTGTCTATTACTAATAGTCAAATCGAATAATATCCTGTCTCTAGATCTAGACTTTAATATCTCTACTGTCTGTTGACAGGAGATCAACTATGTATAAAGGAATACATAAGTTTTACCTTTACGTTGGGCGCCACTTATTACGTGTTGTTATATTTCTATTCCTTCATTTTAGATCTCCTTTCCACACACATTCGCACCATTCCACATTTACACTAACATGCCCACATAACAATAGTTATGTCATGCGCATTTCATGTGTCAGTCTAATCATCCAAGTTGATCAGTGACTTGAACTTTGCTATGTTGGCTCAGACAACCTATAAACTGTAAGAAAGTAAAGTTCTTCTTTCAGACCTTGTGGTCTATAGGGCAGATGATGTAAAAGTCATCTGTTTCTGTGGCCTACAGTTAACAAGGGGTGTCATGTGGCCAGCGCAACAATCAACCGCCTTTACTTTCCCCAAACAAATTTCAGGTAACTATTAGAGCTGGGTGGACTCAGAGGCACCCAAAGATCCCGAAATAAAAAAAATCCCAGCACAAAAATAGGACTTCAGCTATTAATAGGGATCAAAGGAATCTTTCATGTTCTTTAAATTTTATTTTCATAGCAGAAGAGCTTGTGTTCAATTTATATTAACATTTTCATATAAAGTTTGTCTGTTTGTTTCCTTAAAAAGAAAGTGGAGATTTGTACAACACAGATGATGAGTCCAACTCACATCTTGACCAGGAAATTATCTTGCAGGATGAGAACTTTATACAGAAAATTGGTCAGTTTTATAACCAGCCGGACCTCAGCGATGTTAAACTCAAGGTAAGTACTCAATTCTGTTATTTCTATTAAAAGTGTATTTGTACTAGCAGTACACACAGACTATGCCTGAGGATTTATTCCTAGGCTTTAAATTGTTTATTATGGCTGGAACACCCCCTTTTCTTTTTGCAAGTTTAATAAATGGGCCACATTTTAATGATCACCCAAACATACTTTTTAGCCCATAAATTAGGCAATGAGTTTATTTGATATAATAAAATGTAACGGTCCACTATTTTTCTTTCTTTTTTTCCCAATCGTAATTTCTCCAGCATATGCTTCTGACCCACTTCATAACATGCTCCTCACACATACATGCACACATACTTAGGGCCCTTGAATTCTAGTATCTCTTTTACTTATCGCCCCACAACATTAAATTTAGTCGATCGAACACTTTATTATATGACTTTTCTTTGACTTCTCAATTCAATCAATATATAATATTTCTCTTGATTTATCTTTACCAGTAAATAAAACCTTTTTCAGGTAGGCAGCACAACTTATTTTGGTCACAGATTTGTGCTTGCTAAGTCCAGTGATGTGCTTGGTACCATGCTGTATAGCAACAACTGGATTCAGTCAAGTCTGCCAGAAATTACTCTAGAAGAAACTGAAGAGTGCCAGAAGTATTTTGATAGGTTTCTCAGGTACCTATACACAGCAGAAGTAAAGATTCACATGGATTCTGCAGTTGCGATTCTCTTACTTGCAGATAAATATGGAGTGGCATCGCTGAAAAATTTGTGCACACGGTTCATGGTTGAACATGCCAGGTAGTCAGTTTATATTTTTATAGGGCTGATGATATAAAAGGGTTATAAATTGCTTGGCTTACACACTGAGAGGTCTCTAGTTCAAATCCCAATGAAGACTGGAACTGGAAACTGAATTTCAGGATTCTTAAGGCACCCTTTTCAGTGACTGAGCAATAAAGCAATTGGCTTCCAAACCGGGGTCCCGGGTTCAAATCCTGGTGAAAACTGTGATTTTTAATTCTTCATCTTTGGGCACCCCTGAATCCACCCAATGCTAATCGTTACTCAACATTAGTTGGGGAAAAATAAAGGGATTTTGTCATTGTGATGGCAACATTTACCCTATGTTAACTGTGGAAACAGATGACCATTAAATTATCTGCCCTATATATCACAGAGTATGAAAGATGTACTTTACAATTTTTTTACATTTAGTCATCTTAATTTAACCTTGTAGAAAAGAAACTAAAAACAAAGTAACTTTTCCTATTGGAAATTTCACACTTTCTATAAATGACATGAAAGAGACTTTAACATATGTAATGGTTTCATTTCCAGGTCACCCTAACTAAGTAATGCACTGAACTGGTATTCCTGGTCTAAAGTTTTTAACCTGAAGGAGCTTACATATCAATGTTTGAAGACCATTGCCTGGAATGCTGAAAAATTTCTGACCTCATCAGATTGGCAGAAAATGGACATGGACTTTGTCTCCCAGCTGCTGGAGAACAGTGACATTGTCACCCAGAACGAATACAATCTGTTCAAAGCTTTGTTGCATTGGCTGGAGTCAGAAGAACGTAGGGAACACTTTCATGCATATGCTAAGGAGCTGTTGCCCTTAATCAGGTTCCCACAAATGCAGGTCAGCATTAATAATGTATTTATTTTAGATTTAAAAAAACAACAAATGAAACAAACTAACTAAATGCTAATATTGAAGAAGCTATATATCCGTTATTATTATTTAACATCTCTTGAGACTACTGTTCATGAAAGTTCACCAGATTGGTGTTCAAAGTGTAAATCTTTATGAACTTTAATATTGCAATTTTTAACGAGCCCCGAAAGGGGAATACACGTTTTGTGTGGTCTGTCTGTCCATCCTGTTTATATCTCGTAAACTAAAAAAGATAGTGAAAATCCGACATCATAATATTTTAGACCATTCAAAGTTCTGATGCAACGACTATTTTTTTTTTATGAAGGCGAAAAATTTAATTTTTAAAATCAACTATGCAAGCAGTTTTTTTTTCATTAAATTACACCATTTTTGCAACTATTCATTCACTATTAATAGTAACAAACACATGAGGCCATTTAATAGGGAGATGACTATTTACCATATTTTCAACACATTTATGCAAACAGTTTTAGATTCTTTGTTAAAAAAAAATATATTTTACAATTGTTTTGCTAAGTTAAGTAAGTTTTATCATACTACTACATTCAGAAAAAAAAAATGTTTACTTTTTTTTTAGTATGCATAAGTAGAACATAATTTAAAGCAAAAATTAATAAGTAGTTTTTCATATTGTCATCTTTTTCCTATCCCTTGGTCTGCTGGACCATTTGGGCACCACACCAGATCTGTAAACCTTCTCTCTCCATCTCTGTCATTCTGATGTTCTTTCTGAAAATATTGAAACCTGCCTTTTTACCTGCCTGGGTGGAACACTTCGGGGGATGATTTCGAGTTAGTGTTTCCACACAAACTGTCTTTGTAATCTTGGATTTTTTAGAATTAATATATATTATTCATACTCATTGAAAGCTTTCCAGTTAAAATAATTTAGGTAGGCACTAGCTTTTGCAATTTATTGCTTTAGGCCAAAGAGCTGCTCCTGGTTGAGCAGAATGATCTGTACCAGGACAAAGAGTTGGGACCTTTACTGAAGAAGCTCATGGGCATGGCTTACAGATTTCATGTCTTTTGCCGTCATCAGACTGAACTTGTTGTGTCCTTTGCCCAAGATTTTTACCAACCTCGAAACTATCTTGATCTTGCTGTTGATAATGTAAGTGGATTATTTTATTTTCAACAATGTTGGTAAATACAGTTTAAAAATGTGATTAACTTACACAGGCTGCTGAAGTTCATGAATTTATTTTTTGAGCATGTTTCATTTAATACTGTTCATTTGCTTCACCATCTGTCCCTTGACTTTCATTTTGGTTGTGCTGTGGCAGTTGACAAGACCAAATTCCTCCTCCATTTTTTTCAGGTCAGAAGCTAGCCACTTTGAAGTATTAAGGAATTCAACCTTTTTGCCTTGAAGTACAAACTTTTTTGTTTCTCTACAATGTCCTGTAGTGCTTTTCGATGCGTCCAAGTGAGAGTGTGGTAGAATAAATTGCTCCGCCTGCTTAAAAAAATTAATGTTTGCCAAGCAGTGGTTTCTTTCAACAGGATCTGAGACATGGGTATTGTACAGAAAGTCTGACTTCTTAAACAATTTCACTAAAGACGTTTATGCTCCATTATGGACATTCGTGGCAAGACCGCACTACAAACAATGGATGCTCGTGTAAATACTAGTATGGACAGTGTAGAGGGAATGCTCGTAGTTTAGCAGTTACACTGGACAGGGCCGTATCTCATATGGGGGATGAACGTATTCCAAAGTCGAGTCTTTTTTGGTGAGCTGAACGGTGGTCAGCATAACAGAAGTGCCCCAAGGAAACACTTTAAAGATCAGCTAAGGTGTAACTTGTTTTAACACCTGGTTGCAAGAGGCTTCTGAACTAGACAACTGGAGATCACTTACAAAGGCAAAGACCAAAAGAAAAACTGCTTCTGGGGACAGATGTAGACAGCGAAAAGAAATCCAAATGGTCAGGCAATATACGTCATAGTCACATAGTCGCATAGTCATGTAAAATACTGAACTCCTCATTTATCTTCTTGGACTGGAAGCCTTTTTTATTATATATCTTTATGGTAACACTTTATTTGAAACAGAAATGAAATGTATTTATATTCATACATTTTTAAGCAGTGTTTAAATATTGTAACTTGTATAGAGTTTTAATTAATTCATTTCTAACCAAGTCTTAAAACCTTGAAGCTCCAAAAAAAACATTTCTAGATAAGGAACACTTTCTATACAACATTATAGAATAAAATGAAAGTCAACAAATAATGATTGATTTTAAATCTCCCCAGGTTCACATACAGAGAAATATGAGAGATGCTGCAGAAATAGATGTAAAAATTTATGGCGGTTTAGCATTCTTAGGTTCGTATGATGGCGATTGGAAAGTATATTACAAGAAGTACAAGGAAGCTTGGGTTGTAAATGTAAGACTTAAATTTATATCCATTTTTTTTTGTTGTTTGTTTTTTTTTGTTTTTTTTTTAAACCCCAAAATTGTTGCTGTTTGTAGTCTGTGTAATAAAACTTAGCTTTGGCTTTTTCCTTATGTGCTCTACATAAGATCTTAAGCTTGTAATCCCAACAAACTTCCATAAGGATCAATGAAGCAGTCTTAGTCTTAAGTCTTAGCTGTTTAGTAAGATTGGTTGATAAAGGTTGTAATGGCTCTCTGATTGTTTTTGCTTAGGCTGTATCAAATCCCATTGCCATATGTTTAAAACATACAAACATTGCGCCATTTAACTGGCTTCTTAATTAGGGTGACCAGAACTGATTGTGGCCAGCCCACCTTTCATTCCATTTCGACCTCTATTGCATTTTATCTGTCAAATTTATTCCTTCAGATCTTCTGAAGTTACATGGACTTCACACATTCTGAGTATTTAGCGGAACACCTTGATTATTTTTCAGAAAGATTAATTCACCTAGTGGCCTACTAGTTAATTATTCCGATAGTTCCTGGAACACTTATTCAGGTCTCGTAGACCAAAAAAAAAAAAAAAAAAAAATATGTGTACCTAGATAATTTTATAATTTTCCAGTATTCGTGTACATCATACTGTTCATATTCTTCACTCAACAGACCCAATGTTACAAGACAGCTTCACAGGTAGGGGCAGCCCAAGTACAGTGCGCACTAATCATCACCAACAAAGATGACCAGGTGCTGCAGGTGAAGGAGTCTGAGGTTACTGTCAGCGCCCGAGGGGCCCATCTCAATGTTCAAGCAGTACTTAACATGGACCTGTCTAAGAGCATGGCTGTTCTTTTCAAACCTATACCCAAGTAAATGGGATTTTGAAGTATACAAAGAGATGTAATATTATTTAAATTGTTCTACTGTTTGATTCTTTGTTTAACTGTAAAATATTTGTTTGTGGTACTTAGGCAGAAAAATTGCAAATGTAATTCAAATGTGTATATATATGGTTACAACCTTTGTCTTTTCTAGGGGACTACACTCTTACATGTTAAAATTGTAAGTTATGACTAAATTGACTTGTTTATCAAGACTTAGACTTGACTTGAAAAAAAAAAAAACACTTGAAAACTACTATACAGTTTACAGTTTCTTTATCGGACTTGGACACCAAGCATACATGATTATTGCAGCCTCTCCAGAACTTTTAACTTAATTTATACATTTTTAAATGCATAATTGTCCATTTGTTTAATTTTTTTTTTGTTCTTTACCCATTGAAATTGCTCACTGCTTTCTATTTATATTTTCTGTTTAATTTTAACCCTGATATTACATGGAGATGCTGTGGCTGAGTGGTAAAGAGTTTGGTTTTTGAACTGAGGTCTTGGGTTCGAATCCTGATGAAGACTTGAATTTTTAATTCTGGGATCTTAGGATGCCTCTGAGTTGGGGGAAAGTAAAGGTGTTGGTCGTTGTGCTGGCCACATGACACTCTCCTTATGGAACTCTCCTTAACCGTGGGTCACAGAAACAGATGACCTTTACATCGTCTGCCCTAAAGATCGCTAGGTCTGAAAGGGGAACTTTACTTTGCTTTACTGACATTACGCAGAATTTTCTGTTTAAAAGACTAAAGAGTTTGATTTCTGACTGACTGAAACTGAAAATATTAGACTAAATGTTAGCTGAGATGTTTTTCTAAGCCTTGTGGATCACTCTTACAGTTCTGGGTTTTTTATAGAGCTTTTTTTTTTTTTTTCATTGGTCACTTTAAATTGTCTGAATTTCTGAAGTTAATGGTTAAAAATATTTTAAAGAACTGCTCATTATAATGTGCCTTTGTCTTATTTTACATTTTAATTAAACTGTAACATTTTTAAAAAACATATATATCTTTGTTGTTTATTTTAAAGGCACTAGTGAAAGTTTTCATTAACTCTGTGGTTGTGTTGTGATCTTTAGTATTGTTTAGAGAATAGAAGATTTGATAGAATTAGCTTAGGTGGATTTAATCAAGGCTTGTTGGCCGTACTAAAGAATATTGACAGTTACTATAAGCTAAGAAGAAAAACATAAAAACTTATTAAAAATAAATACAACGATTATTTTGCTTTTAATAACTAATGAATCTTACATTTAAAAAAAGCATTTTTATCTGCCAACCTATTCTGGTAAATCCTGGTTAAGCGAATTATAAATCTACTAGACTTAGTATATTCCAAATCTACAAGACTTTATCATATTTCAATGATAGTCCTCAATATAGATGATGTGCAAAATGTACATATTATCTACTGATTTATTTATTAAACTCTGGAATGAATAGGGCTTAGCCGCTAGGTGTGGAAATAGCAGAAGACGTAATCTGGTTAAAACAAAGATTTTCTAGTCCTCTAGCCCAGTAATGCCCAACCTAATTCGACCTGCGGGCCATTTTAATATCCGACAATCGTGTCGCGGGCCACATGACCGAAAATGTACAAAAACAAATTAAAATTGACCTAAAACAATTTCATTGGAAACTTGTGGATCTGGTACTTGCATTAACGCTTAGTATATTGGAAGTTGGAAGCTTATTTATTTTTTTTACGCGTTGGAAACTGGCTTCATTTGTCAACTTAAAATATGAGAAACATTGTAGACAGCTTTACCAACGACTCATTTTGGTGTCTCTTTTTGGTAAATATTCTCATTGATACTCCAATCTCTAGACGTAGTTGAACAATGGTGGCTCAAACCAAGAATGCCGTCATATTTGTTTTATAATGCTGTTTATTCTCAACACAATCGTCATTCCAACTGCTACATATGCATGTGAGACATGGAAGTCATCTGTCAAAATTGAGAAAACACTAAATGTGGCTCAACAAAAATGGCTGAGACGGATTTTGGGAGTCAGTTACACAGATCGGGTCTCAAACAAGGAAATCCTTTGCGAACTGGGAGTCGAACACTTAAATTAGCGAGGTTGTGACAGAGCGTCGCATGAGGTTTGCGGGACATGTTCTACGACAAAAAGAACTACGCATACCAAGAGTTGCGATGACATGGAGGCCTATACGAGAAAAGCGCAAACAGGGACGTCCTCGGATGAAACTACGTCGCGGGCCGGGTCTGGCCCGAGGGCTGTATTTTGGGCATCACTGCTCTAGCGTAATTAATTTTTTTAATACTTTGAAAAAATATAACGGTCAAACCAGAGTTTTCCCAGCGTGGCCAACGAGCGAGTAACTTTTTCGCAAATATATACTTCAACTGTCAAATTTCTGAAAAAAATCGTTCACTTTCACCTATCCCTTGGACTGTTCGAACATTGGGGTACCACATAAGATCTGCCAACCGTCTTTTCCCATTCTTCTCTGTCCTTTGCCTTGAAAATAATCTCATTCACTGATATGCCCGTCCATTCTTTGATGTTGTCTTCCCATCGCTTTCTCTGTCCTCATCTTCTTCATCTTCCTGGTACTGTACATCACAAGGTAAATCACTAGAGCCTTTTTTGAGAGACGTGTCTAACCACTATTGCCAAATTGATAAATTTAGACATTGAGATTACACAACGAATTAAAAAAGCTTTTGTAGCAACGGAAAAACTCTCTAAATGTACTGGTATCTGGGAAAATGCAGAACTGACAAGGGCAACCATAATGCTAGAACACAACGCATGTACAGTGAGCACTCTTCTTGTGACCATAAAAGCTTATCAACATACATACATAAAACACTGTACCATAATCTTCATGTACAAAATCAAAATTTAATAAAATACTCAGAAAGACACAAAGATAAAGGCACATTCCTCGTTCCATATGCTAGGACAAATTTGTACATAAGCTCCCTCTTCCCTAGCGCTATTAGAGCATAGAATGGGTTGCCTGAACTAGCCAGGAAAACCAGTGACTTGGCGGAGTTTAGGTCATTGGTTAACATGCATGACTAAATGCATGACGCGTAGGACGTAATCATCTTCTTTTTGAAGTATCGCCTGTATCATATAAGATAAGATACATCAAGAGCATAGATTAAACAGCTTTCACTAGTAACGTGAAAGTTTTACAGGGAAACAGAGACAGATGACCTTTACATCATCTGCCCTTAAGACCACAAAGTCTGAAAGGGAAACTTTCATGAGCTTTTTAAAATTGGTCAACACGCACAGTGATTATGCTCATTTGACACTAAAAACTACGTTTGTTGGGGTATGAAACCCGCGTGTCGGAGGGATTCAGAACTAAGGGATGCCAAGGCTAACCTGCAGAGATATCTTTAAGCGAAATCTGAGAACCACAAACTTAGATGAAAGTACGTGGGAGGAAATAGCACAAGATCGAACAGCTTAGAGACAGACTGTGTGCTGATACAAACCTTGCGAGAGTAAAAGAAGTGAAGTGACCTTAAGATGGGTCCATTCTCATACACAAACTTTTCCGCTCAAGAAACATTTTTTGAATGAGTTTTTGGTTATAATTTATGAACAGTACTTGGTACATATTTTTAATGAAAATAATTATATTTCCATGTAAAAGCTCAAGCTGAATCGTTTTTCCTCCGAATGAAAAGGGCTTTTGAAAAGATGTTACAACATTTTGAAACATAAGCCTCTTTCCGCAAGGTTGTCACTGCCAGAGCTGGTAATGGGTACGAGCAATTCACTACTTATACAATGCTCCCAACTCCTGGCCTTCACGTGTGGCTCAGATATTGAGTCCGGTGGAACTGTTTTCACTGACAGGAGAAGGGGCGAAGGCGAGTAACTTGAACCAAAACCACTTCTCTTCGTGCTGTAGGGGCTCGTTAGCCATGGCTGCTGGTTACCCATTTAGGAGCAGGAAAACTCTTAATTCATTCTCTGTTGCCTTGCAGTTATACCCAATTCAACCCTGGGAAAAAATCAGGAGCCGGCGACCCTTATACAGTTTGCAGCACTCAGTGCTACACCCTGGCAGAGCCTGCGACGTCGCTGAATCCAAACTGTATTGGCGCTTACCTTTCCTTTGGATACATCAGCTTCGTGGAGAGGGGGGGGGGTACTGATACATGGGCGGCATCGTTCCGAGCACAGTTGATTCCGGTATCTTTGGGCATTCCTCTCATTTCCCATTAAATGTGTGATATTGCAACTCGCTTATTCTCAATGTTAGGTATAATATACGATGATAATTCAAAGAATATTACATTCTGCATTAATCATTAAGATTACACTGTAATATTCCAGTGTAATTACAAATGGGCATTAATCACGTGTTCATCCATTATGCACTGCCACACCAAGCAACCCGCCTCTTAGCACTGGGCAATACAGTCGCAATAGTGACTCTCAGCTGTACCCAAACCTGGCCTACAACTAGTTCAACAAAAGAGAGAGGTACAAAATAAATGCCGCCCTATCAGACCAAACAAAGCCCCAAAATGCAGCTAACAAGACGGAAGTGAGAAATGAATTACGTAAACAAAAACATAACAATGCAAAGACAATGAACAATGCCCCCCCCCCTTGCATTATATCAGATTCCCTTAAAAGTTACCCAGAGTAATAATAGCGGGGCAGGCCATATTGTTCTTATGTTGTTACCAGATTTGCAAGACACAAGAGTTCTTAAAGGTTAGATAATCCATCTGTCATGCCGTGGGGAGTCTACGTTTGACACTGTAAACATGTAAAATAGGATCCTTTTAAATAAACGAGGCCAGTTTGTTATGTGCTACGTAGTCTTTGTCCCTAATGGGCATAATCAAAGGCCTGGTAGGTGGCTGTGATAGGTCTTTATAAATTATATAATATCTTGTCTAATTAGTGAGGTTGTCCATGGTTGCCAGGTAGTGTGGTTTGTTCTTCGAAGTGTAGTCAAGATGATCCCGAGTTTGAAACCTGCCCGCTTCCATTCCATAACGATTATCATCCTGCTGGATATATTGGCTACGACCATAGACATACATAAATATAGACTGGCCGAAGGAAGTAACTTCATGTAACTTGAAAACATGTATATCTATTGTATTCGGATTTCCGAATAATGAAATATAGCATGATCTTCATTCTTAGAGATTAAACAAAACTACACTGCATCCTTATTTACAATATATTTAGGCGTGTGGCTGAAATAGATATGAATACTCAACTTTTATACTGCTCATAAATGCTGTATAATAAAGTACACAAAATTGCAAGTCACAAATTTTCGTTTCATAAAACTCTTTAATCGGCCAGTCTATTTATTTATGTCTATGGCTACGACATAGGCCTAACAATCTTCATTTCCGAAAATAAAAAGTCTAACCTTAATAAAACAAACACTATTTCAAAAGCAATGGTTTTCATTGCTAACATGTAGCTCGAACTCGTTCTGTCATTATGGCACCGGGCACTCTAAAGGGTGCAATGTATTTTATCCGAAGCGTTGCCATAGAAAATAAGCGAGTCAACCTGTTACACGTCTCTCTGATATATAATACTCTTTATTGTTTTAGTAATTGCTACAAGGGTGCTAGCTAACCCTCTTTCACCTTCACCGCCCCATCCCGTACTGCCACCCTCGCCCCACACATCGTCTTCCCAATCTCGCTCACCCACTTGTTCCAATGCCGCTGCAGAGTGGCCCAGCGATACCCTCTCGTCTCGTCTTTAAAGCCAAACGATAAGTCTTTGCGCATGTCTGTATTGGGGGAAGGATTTTTTTAAACATTTTTTTTCTTCACTTATATTCTTCATATTCACGTTTGCCTTAACTTTGTGGACAAAAAACTATTAGATAGGTAGATATACGAAAACAACAACAAAAAAAAAGCAAAACTCGAAAACGAACGAACTTTTAAAGTCTCCTATAAGAATTTCAGAAATACTACTTCCAAGCAAGCCTATGCAGCTAAAACTGGATTCTTTCAACGCCTGGATCGTCTGTCACAGGGCGCCGAGACGCCTCTACGGTGTCATCTTTATTCTAACGTAAGAGATAATTGCTTGATGATCGTGATTTGCGGGTCTGAGAGTCCGCTGAAGATGTCGGACATGCTGAGGATTGTATTCACGCTTGGACTGCTGTCGGGCTTCTGTTTTGCTGTCTGTGGTGGCGTCACTACAAGCAATGTTTCCACCAGGCACTGCCCGATTACTTTGAAGCCCCCTGCTCAAAAGATTGGGTAAGTTGAGATGTTAATACATTGTCATGGAGATGGATTTTTTTCCCATTCAATTCTTACTTTTTAACTCTTAGTTTCGTCATTGTAACAAATTTAAAATAATATTTATTTTCTCAACTTTTCATTATTCTATCGAGTTGCGTTATAATGCATTTTATTAAAATTTTTGAAATATTACTTCATTGAGTATCACTTTAATTACAAAAAAAACAAACTTATGCTCGTTCAAACCATAGACACAAAGATAAAGGCACATTCCTCATCCCATATGCTAGGACAAATGTGTACAAATACTCCTTCTTCCCTAGTGTTATTAGAGCATGGAATGGGTTGCCTGAGCTAGCCAGGAAAACCAGTGACTTGGCAGAATTTAATTCATTGGTTAATATGCATGACTGAATGCATGACGCGTAGGACGTAATCATCTTCTTTTTTGAAGTAACGTCTGTATTATATAAGATAAGATAAGATAAGATAGACTGTGTTAATATGTTTGTATTGCGTCATTGTTTGTTGTGAATGTTTTTGTGAGAAAGTTCTTAAAAGGATGTGACATAATGAAATAATAGTCTTCAATGTCTACTTGTATCAACACACTTTAATTGTTATGATTGATGTCTTTAGTGTCTCTGTGACAACAGAACATAGGCAATGGTTCAAGTCTAGTGTTCAATCTATGGGAGTCATGAAACATTAAAAATTACATTGTATTTCTCTTATTATCGAGTATCAGTAATATCCATTTTCCACAAGGTCGCCTCCATGCAATGGTATAAAAACAAAAAGAAAATAATCTAACTTTTATTAATATTTTAAAATATGGTAATTTGGACAAATTTGGTCGTTTGTGCAAAACATACCTTATACCGGAATAATTCGACCGTTTTAAATTAAGAACGAGTTCGGAAGGTTGTATGAAGAAGATAATAACTATTTATAATTCTAATAATAGAGCCTAATTTTTTTTAACATGCCACTTTTAGTTAATTTTTACAGGATCAATATCAATTATCCATTTATTAAAGCAATGTCAAATTTAACAGATATTTGCTCCTTGAAATAAAAGGGTCCCCCCCCCCCCAAAGCGCCCATCTTGTCAACATGTGGAGCGTAACTACTGATTTAAAAGGGAGGTTTGGGGGGGGGGGGGGGCTATTCATCCAAAAAAAAAAAAAAAAAAAGCAACCTCCGAAATATTAAAAACTTTGCTTAATACGTAATTGACCAAGGCAATTTATTTTGATTAAAATAGATGAAACTTTAAAAAGAATAAAACTAGAATCTATAAATAGTCTTATTTGTAAAGTTTTGAAGAAAAAAAATACTTTCTTAAGCTAATTATGACGAATTAATTATCGATTTCATAGTATACAAATGTATAAATACTCAGAAAGACACTAAGATAGAGGCACATTTCTTATTTCATAGGCTAGAACAAATTCGTACAAGTGCTCAATCTTCCCTAGACATTAGAGAATGGAATGGATAGCCTGAATCAGCCAGGAAAAGCAACGACTTAGCAGAGTTTAAGTCATTGATTAAATGCATGGTTAGATTAACACCTGAAATGTGTAGGACGTAATTATCTTCTTTTTTGAAGTAACGTCTGTAATTTACAAGATAAGATAAATGTAGAATTATACAAGAATTGTCCCTATAGTTGACAGTGTAGTCTTTAACAATCGATCTATGCCGGAGAGAGGTGGAAACGCATTAATTAGGTTTTATTTTAGATATACTTATTCAATATTTTTAATGGCGACACATTATCAGAATGCATTGAAATATTAATAAATTTAAATAATTTAAACACACAAAAATAAAACCGCCCCCCCCCCCAAAAGGATTCTGGGTCAATTGGGATAGACGATAACGTATAGCTTCCCCCCTCCCCAAAAGAAGAAAAAAATCTCTTTTGTTACTATCACCAAACTCTTGATTCGCTGCAGATGGTTCGAACTCGGGAACTTCACAACGAAAGTCCGAAGCGCTCACTGTTATATAGCATTTAAACTTTATTCTATTTTTAGCATAGATTTGCTCTCTGAATATAAGAGGCATGAATGTATACGCTGTGTGCTATCTACACACATCCTTTTGTTATTCTACTTAACTGCGTGATGTAAACAAAAGCAGAAAGAGAAGCGACGGGGAAAAAAAATCATGTTTAACCATTATCTTATATGACTTTTTAGCAGCCGTAACTAGATCTAGATGCTGCAGGGGAAATTATGGAAGATATGGCAGGCTCCAGCTGCGCGTTTTATATTACTGATAAGCTCTGCACTAATGCTAGGAATGTGTTAGTTTAAGGATAAAAAGTTATTCGAGAATTAAAAGTAACAAAGTGATCTATTTCTTGTACATTGAAACAATACGTTGTCATTATTTTTTACATTATATTAATTAGAACAAGAAGTCTATTTAATTATCATTTTTATATGATATTTTTTTTACCTCCCCTTGTGAGAATTATTTCTGGAAACAGATTCATCACGTCTGGACAAAATAGAAAGATTAAAAAGAAGCACGGGAAAAAATATAAGGCTAAAAAAATGGAACAATCCAATTCGATATTTAAAAAAAAAATACATAGGTCAGTGTATTATATACGCATATAATTCAATTAAAATGTTTATAGACATGTTTTGACCTACTCAGAATATATTGGATACATTCTTTACGTCACAAACATCTACTTTGTTGTAGTTGTTGTTGTTTTGTGTCTTATGTTGTAGTACAATGATTGTGTGAAATAAAATTAATATAGATTTAAAAAAAGAAAATATATTTAAAAAATAGATTATATTAAGCATATTTGTATCAATTAGTTTAGATCAGTTTTGTAATTAGATCTAGACTTAGAAAAAAAAAGCATTAATTAAAATAAAAAAAAGGAAACGATTTGAATTCGAACTCATGACTCAAGCCTTCTCGAGCCCAGGGGCGTAACTAGGGATTTGGGGGCCCGGGGGGATTGACTTCTTTGGGGGCCCCTTGCATTTTGACATTCGACATATGACATGAGATAATGTACGCAAAAAATATAAGCCCCAAATCAAATTGGTTCAGTATATCAGTAAACTTAACAAAAAGTAATCATCAAGACTCTTTTAATGAATAATACCGTTGTTTATAAGTTAAATAATGCACAAGTGACACATTTCTATTGGTAATTGTATTACTGTTTTTTGATGAAAAGTGCTCGTGCATCAATGACATCATTGAAAAAGCGATTTTCCATTTATTTCATCATACAAACAGGAAAAGTAGCACACTTTGTCACAAGCGTGTCTTCTAACAGGTGTCTTGGTTCAAGAAGAAACCCAAAGGTATCCATTTTCTTTCCAGCCTTTGGAATCTGCCCTTCATCTCCATATGAAATCTGTCCAGCACTTCTGTCGCAACACGTTTGAATTGCAGTTTTATTGACAGTCCTACATTAGAACTCAACTTCCCATCAAGTCTTTTCTTTCATATGGTTGTTTTGATTACAGGGAATCCATAGTATTCACTACCTTCTTTTGCTTTTTCGATGGATTGGGTTTTTGTCAGTTTGTCATCATTTTGCAGAAAGCATGAAAGGGTACTAATTTCTTTAGCAGATTTCCGTATATGCAGTTCAGACTTTTGTAGTTTCTTCCGAACTATATTAATTAGGCACAGGAGCTTTGACCAGAATTCAAGATAGGCAAAAAATTCGTAATTTTCCACTGCATGAAGAAGATTCTGTACTAATATTATATGGCATTACGTCATTGTTGGTTGTTTATGTTTTGTGCGAAAGCAAGAGGATTCAGAGTATACAAAAGTGGGAAAGATCCATATCTCGTTATGCTCGAGTATAGAAATACTCCGATAAGTGGACTGCCCTATTCACCATCACAACTGCTGACGAGTAGAAGACTCAGGGAATCATTCCAACTGATCCCAAACTATTGAAACCATCGGTAGCTGAAAATGCAGAGGCATTGCTCAACGAATGACAGATGAAAAGCAAAGTGAAATACGATGCAAAAGCAAGACTACCTAAAGATTATTCTGTCGGAGAGTTCGTCTAGGTCAAACATGGCAGAAAGCAGTTATCATAAAAAAAAATTCAGCACCCAGATCTTACATCATAAAGACAAACAATGGAATAACATGCAGAAGAAATCAACGCTTTTTAAATAAGAGTTTCAATGAAGACATCTCTGGGTACTATGATACCGATGGAGACATCTCTGGGTACTATGATACCGATGAAGACATCTCTGGGTACTATGATACCGATGAAGACAATGAACTGCAAACTGTTGCTACAAACGAAACAGACAGTTATAGACCAACGTCTAGAGAACTTGTTCAGTCAAGACAACCAGAAGTGAACGAATTGTTAAAGTTCCTAGTAGACAGTGCCGGTCGCAGTGGGCGCCGCGCTTTCATAGACCTCGCGCTAATTCCAAGTGTACGTTATTAAATTAAACAATTATAACGTATATGAAATAACAGGGTTTTCGCGACCTCCTGATTTTTCAGGGCCTCCAGGAAATCTCATGAAAAGGCAAAATATAACATAAAGTCCTGAACTTTTTTTGAATTTATTCAAATCTCCTGAAGAATAAACGAAATTGACGTTTTGGGGTGCCAATAAATAAAAAGTGGCATTGCGAGCTTTCATTTGATAAAAATTTATTGCAAAGACGAAAGTAGGCCTATTTTCTAATTCAGAAAATAATAATTTTGACATTATGCTTATCCCTACCCAGACTAGGCCCCGCGCGATCCGTTTCGCAAAGGGCCCCGCAAATGCTAGGGCCGGCCCTGCTAGTAGATATCACTATTAAGAACTTTAAAAGGAAGGGTGTGATAATAACTTCAATAGGAAGGATTTATTTATATTATATGATATTACGTCATTATTTTTTGTTTATGTTTTGTGCGAAAGCAAAAGGATTAGATCATTAGATGTAAATAAAAAGAGAGAGTTTCCATTGGATTGAGGAAAGATGAATAAAGGGGTAATAACTCGAGTGTGAAGTTTAATTCTGAAATTATAGACGCCAAACCCGAATAATGGACATTTTTAACATTGTTAAGAATAACTTTTAGTTATACTCGATTCTGTAAATTTTGCTTCAAGGTTAATTAGTGTAGCCATAAAATACTCGACATTTAGATCTATTATTAGTAAAGGTAACAAGATACCTGGAATTCGCTGTATATCATGCAGTTTTATTCGTGGCAACAAAGTTTAAAACGGATGGTACCATACCCCATCTTTAAAAACTGATCTCTGCGGCAAAAATATTTTGAAAATATCTAGGTTTAGTCTTTGTGATAAATTTAATCCATAAATGTTGATTTAAAAAAAGACACACGTTGACACTATTTGTCAATCAAATATATTAATTTATGTATTTACAAATAAATTTCGGACACCCATTTGGGGGACCCCCTAGGTGGGGGCCCGGGGGGATTTTAAAATTCTCCCCCCCATCCCCCCCTTAGTTACGCCACTGCTCGAGCCTACACGGTAACCACTCTGCTAGCGGAGAGCCTATGAACATGGAAGATTGTTTCTATAGTCTCGTCTTATTTTTCATGTTGTGTTCACTGAGACGATCTATAAAGGGGACTAAATCAGCTTAGACCACCACTTCAGTCAAGTACAAATTCTTTCCCTTGTTTGCGACACCATATAAAATAATTAATTACAAATAGCTAATTAACTAATCGGTATTTTTTAAAATTGATTCTTGTGTTGTCAGGTAAAAGAAATAATTGTAAAAAAAATCAGCTTGGGTGTGGGAGAAATGACGTGTACAAACTTTTTCGCATAGACAGACAAAGTTAGTTGATATATGCTTTGTAAGAATAGGTGACATCAATGGCTAAACATGGCATTTTAAACGGAAGGGGGAGGGCGAAGGGAGATTTTTCATTAACAAGTAGTAATAGTTAAACTTAGCAGAGTCTCCAGCATTAATCCAACCTATTGACCAGTGTCCAATCTCAGTGTATTGACAAAAGATGTGGCGAGACGTGAGATGTCTGGAAGGATATATTGGAGTTCATTGCACTTGGCGAGATTGAAAGAGAGTATCATTAACTTGTCACAATCCACTACACTGTTCTTCAAAGTGGTCGTTTTCTCAATGATTAACACCACCTCTACAGCTATGATACAGGGAAGAAAATTGGATGGATCTCTGCGTAGTGCTCGACATTCGGTCTCTCTAGCTCCGAGTGCCTTAAGATTTGAGCTTCAAAAATTTTATTTTTTAGGATATATCTACATCTAGATATATAAATCTAGATGTCATTGATCTAGCTCAGTTCGCTGTTCATTCAGACCAGTGGATGGGAACCTTATCGTCTGCCCTTGAGTCTCATAAGACGTAGCCTGTAGTTTCGACTCTTATAAAAATCAACAAACTATCATATTCATACATCGCTTTTTGAATCAAACTCAGTCTCATTGGTCACTCACATAATTTTATACCATTCTAGCATATACTCCCTGGCCTAGACAAATTATCTCCAGACCATGAAAGCAGTAGTACTGGTTTATGTTTCTGAAAACATGGTAGACTAGCAATAAAATGTGATGCACTTTATCAATGACAGATGATACATTATATGTCGCCGACTAATAACAATTCCTAAGTTCCTTTACTGCTTGCCAATGATTTTACTAGATGGCTTACAACTATGTGTAATCATAAGGACCTCAACACACTTTCCAACTCTGGATTCGTGTCTGAGGTTTTAAACACGATTTTAAAATTTCACTTTAAAATCGAGAAAAATAGAAATACATACTCGAAGATTTAAAACATTTTAAACTAATAACTAACCACTAAACTGAAAATTGCTTACGAATTATAGAAACTAGGAGCTTTAAAGTAAACAAGAGTGAAGTGCAAGCAAAATAAAAAAAAAAAACTTAAAAAAACAAACTTATATTAATGTGTATCAATTAGTTTGGATCAGTCATGTAATTGAATTTGTAATAGATCTAGACTAACAATGATAAATCTGTGCGATTAGAGCGGTTTTTTTTACCAATTGTTTTTGTTTAACGCAATTTCATGCTTTTGACGTTCTCTATACGCTATAACCCTATCACTTGTCTGGACCAGTTGGAAACGGGGAGAAAGAATGGGGTATCTGGGTGATCGCTTTTTAAATGTATTTAAAAAAAAAAGAAACGATTTGAATTCGAACTTGTGGGCTAAAGCTTTCTCAGGCTTCTCAAGCCAAAGCGATAACCACTGTGCTAGCGAAGAGTCTTTGAACATGGAAAAGTAAATAGTTAAAAACTGTTTCTATTTCACGTTTGTGTTCCTAAGTCTTAGAGACAGCCTAATAAAAGGGGATTAATACAGCTTATACCAACACTTCAGTGAAGTGCTATTTCTTTCCCTTGTTTGAGATACCAAACGAAGTAATTTATTACCCATAGTTAATTAACTTAATGGTTGATTTTTTTTTAAATCGATTATTGGGTAGAGAAATATTTGTGCAAATTTTCAGCTTGATCCGAAATTGGGTGTCGGAGAAATAGCATATACAAGCTTTTGGCCTGGCAGACAGAAAGACAGACATGATAAAAATAAAAGCAGAGGCGGAAGTGCCTTGGGCATTAGATGAACTCTCGTGAAAAATAGTAACAGGCATTTACAATTAACTTTAAACACACAGCATTCATTCGTATCAAATCATTTCACTTATTCTGATTTATTCATAGATCTATATACCTGTAAAGTTTCAGCTTATTGTTGTGTGCTCTATATTTAGACTATACATTTTCGTCTTGTTGTCACTGTGAATATATACACGCTAACAAAAATAATCTTTCTATTAGGGAAGTGTAAGATATAGGAGTGTCGGTCTAGAACCTTAGAACATGGTAATTTTAAGTCGTCTGGAAGAATTAATAGTTTACTTGATTGGTTGATTTAAATTGATGGATTGGTCTATTTATTAAAATGAAAGAAGAGAGAGCAAGAATTAAAGGCAGAGACAGAGATAGAGAGAACGGATAAACTTAAGGAATAGAGAGACAGAGACAGAAGTAGAGAGAGAACAAGAGAGTAAGTGAGATAAAGGAACCAAAATAAAGATGGAGAGAGATAGAGGCGCATACGGGAAGGGGGGCATTAAACATAGAGAGGCAGAATGATAGGCATTGAAATAGATAGGCAGAGACAGAAAGAACAATACAGATATGCAGAGGCATTGAGGCAGAAAGAGGCAGAGAGAGAGATGTAATGTTGGCCTCCTCCAGTCGTAGAACGACTATGGTTCTTCTCGAACAAGCGAGATGAAAGCCTGGGCATTGTTTTTGGTCGTAACGATGCGGCCCACACAGCAGAGAAACTATCAGAAATAATAATTCGACTTAGGTCCTCCTGCGCCGTTTGGCGCACAAAGTGACAAGCTTTTTTTTTTACAAAGATTGGTCATAGGCCACTATAATACGGCCTCTTTATACAGAGATTGGTCATAAGCGGCTAATACCGCCTCTTTTTACAGAGATTGGTCATAGGCGACTAGTACAGCCTCTTCCCAGACGAAGCCCATGGATTTTCGGTCTTCTAAGAAGATACGACGCCGTACGTGGGGGTTGAAGACAGACAGGATCACTCAGACTGAAGATGAAAAGAGATAGAAAGAAAAGGAAAGGAAGAATGAAATAGTTGCCATTAGAATCAGTTACAAATAGACATTCAGATAGAAAGACAGAAGGGGGGGGGAGGAAATTAATCTTATAGACCCCGGTACATTCATAATCTAATTATCTATTTTAATTTGAGTCTGAAATAGAAATTTGAAAAGAGAGAGAGAGAGAGAGAGAGAGACAGAAATGTCTCAAATGTCACAGCAATATGACAGCAAATATTGGATTACCGATGACAGATCTTCGCCCCCCCCAGCCTACGTTTCATCCTTATCATTCAAGTCCCCCCCCCCACCATCCTTCCCTCCCAGCCACGCAACGAAGCAATCCCCTTCTTCGTCAGACATTCTTGAAGTGATCGGACCTGTCAGCGAGTGACTAGCTTATGTCCACTTAAGTGTGACTGACCAGTTGACTGCTCAGTACCAACTCTTTTCAGAGTTATTGTTATTTCTGTACTACGCTGGTGACTATTTATACGCCATGGTGGGTTCTCAAATGATTCCATTCGAGTGCAAACGTCGAAGGTTACTCTACACTTTACGTAAGCAGAAATCAAATCATGATGAGAATCATCTGCTCTTTGTTTTGATTCTTCATGCTACAGTCATCTTTAAAAGCAACAAAATACAATAAGAACAAAGAAGAGACCGTAATCTTATTTTCTTATATGGGGAAATGTGGGGGTGCAATAATGGAACCTAAAGAAATATGCAAGGGAAAAAAAAAAGGAAAATTCTGAGAGAATTTAACTAAACAGGCAAAATAAACAATCTCAAAGTAAATAGGCCAAATAATCAAAATATGCCAAATAAATAATCTCAAAGTAAATAGGCCAAATAAACAATCTCAAAGTAAATAGGCCAAATAAACAATCTCAAAGTAAATAGGCCAAATAAACAGCCTCAAAGTAAATAGGCCAAATAAACAATCTCAAAGTAAATAGGCCAAATAAACAATCTCAAAGTAAAGAGCCTTAAATGCCTTCGATAGAGCACTCAGGTGTCAGAGCCATACCAAATTGTTGTGTCACAATAGTGTTCAATGAAAGATAACCTAAGCTTCAAATTTTAGAGGAGGGGCAGATAGTGCTTCGCGATTTTTCAGTACGCTAAGTCATAGCTAATAATAATAAGGCTTGTCTTCGAGTCCGAAAATTAGTGAGGAATGCAGTATTTCACGTGGCTGCGCAGCCCCAGCTGTGACCTACTTTTTTTTTGCCACATCTAGGGCAAGCGTCATCGCTAATACGACTAAACTAAAATCTGCTATTGCTTTTCCATCATCTTAGGGGTGAAAATTCTTCACTAGAGTCATTTCTCTTGCAAAGGGACCACTTATGTCATTGTTGCGTATTACGTCACACGAAGAGTGTTCTATATTCCGGCTAAAGATGTGTTAGCGTGCTTATAAACTTTCTTCATTAAATGAACATTCGAAATACCTTCGTAGGACGGAAACAGAACCTGTTACTCCCTCTCGAAATGTCGTTCATTGTTGCTCTAAGTATCTCTAAGTTAATTATATATATATATTCTTTCTAATTCCTATTCAAATATCAACAAACATAAAATGGGCTGTTGATAGTTAGTACCCATGCATAGTTAGAAAGACTTGTACAGTCCATGAATAAAAAAAAAAAGGTATCTCCTAAACAATCAAAGCACTGACTAGTCATGACATGTCAGAGATATGAAGCAATCAGAGAACCAATCTCCGCCCCCACCCCCCAATCCCCCCACGCATTAACTAGCTATCATCTCCAAGCACCTCTGCATTATTCAGAGACACCCCCCGCCCCCCCCCCCCCACCAACACTATTGTTCGCCTGCTACTAAGTGACAAAGCGAAACAAGGAGGTGGCTGAGGTAGAGATGATTAGCTTCATTCTCCCCTTGACAACGCTTTCCGAGTGTATCTTCTCCTCTGCTAACTTATTTTCCCAGGAATCTGGTTCCGGAACAATACTTGGTATCACCAGCTCCCTCACCCACTCTCAATAATACCTTAATACCCCCTCACCTTTTTGTTAGTATTAGACCTACACGTTTCTTTCCTGGTTTTCTTGGATTCTGTTTCATAGTAAGTGTGTGGGGGAGGGAGGGATTAAGGTAGCGAAAAAAAACAAAAAAACAGGAATTTCATAACTGAAGTAGTACTGGGAGACTCTCCCGTGTCTTTTCTATGATACTGTACTATAAATTTAGAACAAATCTGTATTGTCGTTTCAGCTGAGCATTAACAATGAATGCTTCAGCATTCTTATAGGATATGCCAGAAGAGTGGCTAGTAGGAGGGTCGGGGTGAGGTTCGCACCGCGTGAAACCATTAGAGGCTGACGCAAAGTTGAAAAAAAAATGCACACAGCTTTTTAATTTTTTTTTTAACAAGTCTGTCTGTCTGTCTGTCTGGTGAACATTTTGAGTAAGTTAGTTCTCCCATGCCTATCCTCGGATCAAGTTGAAGCTGTACACACTTAATTGTTGTACCTAACAAAATATGAATCAATGAAAAAGATTTAAAGAAGTATCCAATTAAATATCGGTAATTAATTATTTTGTTTGATATCGAAAAATGGAAATAACTTATTGTTGTAAACCTGGTGGTGACACAGATGGGGGTAGTGCTGTGTGTGTTTTTAGCTTACCCAAATCGCCCCAGTCCAGCGCAGGACGAGCGGTCAACTGTGACCAGTGACAGTACACGCCAGTTCGGTAACGACCTGTGTGTAAATATTACGCACGCAAGTCGCGGCGATTGTGATCATTCTGAGTGGTCAAGAACGTTCCATCCGATTCTAGAAGGCCAGTAGAGACACTATATAAGAGCGAGTGTGTCTGAACGACTGAACGTTACCTCGCAATGTGACCAGTACGAGGCGAAGTTAGAGACAGCACGGTGTGTGAAGTCAGGCGGAGCAAGGCTAGGTTTTTGGACAGTTAATGTGATATTGTTGCCAACTGTACAGTGTTGTAATGTATTTGAAATTAAATTGCTACTGTTACTTTGGAGCCCTGAGTTGTGAGATTCTTTAAGTTCGTTGTGTCGTGTGGTGCAGTTTGAAGAGAGCCAGGATAGTAGAGGAGAGATCGTAACGTTATGAAATATATAGCTGTAAATAAGACGTTCTTCCAATTAGATTTTTTTTTAAAAGTATTTTTATTCTATTTTGCTTGTTTTGTCTGCAATAATTTTATTAAGACAACGTGTGTATGGTAGACGCTAGGATAATTAATTTATGAAACTCAGATTCAGTGGCATGAAAAACTCTTGGCGTTAGTGAACTATAGGTGAGGTTGCTCAAATGTAACTTTTTTTTTTAAAGTCTAGAGTGCGTCACAAGAAAAAAGCCGAGAAACAGTTCACTAAAAATTACACTCAACATTGCACTAAACATTGCACTTAACATAATCATCTTATTAATATAAAATGTGCATTGTAGACGCTGGGAGAATTAATTCAAGAGATTCAAATGCATGACACATTGCACTAAGCATTGCACCAAACATTGCACTAAACAAAAAAAAAAGCTAGACATAATATTGCACTAAACATTGTACTACACAAAAAAAAGCTAAACATAATATTGCACTAAACATTGCAATAAACATACCACTGACCAGCACTTTCAGTTCTGTAAGCACACATGATTTCAACACCGCTTTAGGGCGAATAGCGTTTTTTTTTATTCTCATTCAAATTTTTTTTTTAATGAAGCGTCTCTTAATTAACAGTAGTCTACCAACCAATGAACGTAAATTAGTTCCATAAATGCTTTCATTTGCTAAACTAGAAGATGATAGAAATCATAATTAACGATAAATTGTTCTGGGAAGTGCATTAAATGATCGTGTGGTTTGTGTGTTTGTGTGTGTGTGGGGGGGGGGGGGGGAAGGTGAGGTGATTGGATGACACCATGGTCTTTTCGCCTCAGGCAGAGAGGCCTGACTCCTATCGCATCCCCCCGCTGATCAACGCTAATACTCAAGCCTCGTTCCTCGGCTTACACCTCCGTGAAACAAGCAGAAGGCTCGGGTTCAAACCCTATTTGCCCACTCTTCGATTCTGTCTTAGAGTAGTGTCAATATCTGAACCACTTTAAAAACAACGAAACCAAACTTTTATTTTGATACCTTTTGTACTTTTCAAGAAATGATTATGAAATAAGAGAAGCGTTTCAATCGCAAACCATAACCGCGGTTAAATGGGAAGCAACTCTTGGACACTTTTGGCTTTCATCGAACTTGTGAAAAAAAAAAGTTAACCCTTAAAGCCCGCGACTGTCATCTTCTGTCTCATCGAAAATTCATCCGTCAGCAATAAATCTCTTTGCGTCGAGCGACACTCTCTCTCATTCTCCCCCTCTCTCTCTCTCTCTCTCTCATTCTCTCTTCCCTCTCTCTCTCTCTTCGACCAAGAAACAACAATAAAAAAAACGATGAGGGAAAAATGATTTCCTCTTTAAAAGAGTTCCCTTTCTCTCATAGGAAATTTCATAGCACTTTCTATTTTCTATTATCAATTTTTTTTATTATGTTAATGTCTGTAATATTTTTGAGGAGGGGGGGGGAGTGTGTCCATTTTATTAAGTTAGTAATGGGGGGGGGGCGAGGGGCTGGGAAAAAAAATAGGGAGGTCCATATGTGTTAATTAGAAAAAAAACTTCTAAGCTCATTATTGAATTAGGCTTCAAGGATAAGCCGGCACGATAAGCCGGGATACTATTTCCATAATAATGAAAAATTTGAAAACCACGTATGACTGTATAAAAAGTGAATGACTTACTTAAGTCAACTAACCTAGAGATAATCACGCTACTGTCATACCCTATTATCTCCCTTTTTTCTCGCTTATTATTATTTTTTTCTTTTCTTTTTTTTTTATTATTTATATTTTTATTCTTTATTTATGTATTTTTGACAAATGAATGTTTTCATTAGATACCAAACTTAACTAATCGTTCAGTCAAATTTTCGAAATTACCCTTCTCTTGACTATTTCATATGTGTTTACCTTAATGCTTTAAATCTTTATTCAACTATTACTCCACCATATGCTATATTATTTCGGATTGGGTAAAACAAAATGACGCTTAATGAGGAGTCTCCTGCGGCACTCCAAAGGGCTATAGTATAAAAAGCATAGCGATAAAAAATATTTATAAGAATAATTATGGTGTTAAACGGTGGCAGAGCGATTGGTTTCCGAACCTAGGGTTCTGAGTTCCAATCTCGGTGAAGACTGGGATTTTTAATTTCGGGACTTTAAAGGCGCCCCTTACTCCACCCAACCCTAATAGGTACCTGACTTTAGCTGAGGAAACCAAAGGCGGTTGGAGGTTGTGTCAGACTTGTTAACCGTTGTCCGAAGAAACAGTTGACCATCTGCCCTATAGATCTGAAAGGGGACTTAGATTTGTTTTAAATGTACTAACTACTTTTAATGAGAGAGCTTAGATTTGTTTAGAATGTAATCTGTAATGACTATTTTTAATAATGTATGATAATATTCAACTAGGTGCATATAAGAACTAACATAATTATTTATAAATTAATAATTTTCTCATTTTAGCTGGTTCTAGACGACAACTAGACCGCTGTTGTGAATGCGATTTAGTTGATATTGTGTTTACAAAGTGATATGTAAAATGGCTAACCCCCTATGGCCTCCTACGAGTAAGTGTGTAACACAAACTCCCTATTCATTAACCTATTTATACGCCATATCTTATAAATCGCTTACGTTGTCCACAGGGTGAAACCGGTCCTAAGCAAGGAAGAGACGGCCCTGTTGATGCTTGTGGGCTTTGGAGGGTTCTCCATCATTCTGGCCCTGGTCCACAACAGCATCCGCAAGTACGTCTTCCACGACGAGCACAACCTGGACACCACGTTCGACGCCGGCGGCAATGTCAGCATGTCGCTGACGGCTGTCACCGTGGCCTCGCAGCTGTTCTGGCCAGGGGACATCCTGCACAGCGCCACGCTGTCAACAAAGGTAGGTCAACTGCTGCCACTCTCTCATCGAGTGTCCAGTGAATTATTGATAACCCACCATCTGTATGTGCCCAATTTTAATATTACTAACTTTGTAACTGTAGTGTATACTAAATAGGTTTAATGCCCAAGGTTTATGTTTCTTGTTAATGTTCACTTGGGCTCAAGCAGTTCAGGTTGTAATTCGTGATATTAACGTCTTGTGAATAAACCACCAGTTTTTTTTCTATGCTGGGTTTTTTACTTAAAATCTTGATTTTTTTTTCACTAATTATTTCGCTAAATCTGTCGTATAAACTCGCCTAGCAGCATTCACACAAATTGTGCGACGTTAATTGATGTAATTCAATGTATGGAAAGGGGGGGGGGGGGTTTCCCTTACGTAAATTTGTAAGTACGAGGGGAAGGGAAAGGTCATACAGATACTGACAGAAGATGTTTATAGTATGGAGCGAGACCATTCATTACAGAAGGCCTCAACACTGACATGCTACGTCGTACAGACCCGTGACGTGGCAACGAGCTATTGGTCTAAACTGCCATAAGGTTGTGACGTTGCGGGTCATTATTTAAGCCGTCTTTAACTATTGGTCTCGATTGTAGCGGTAGAGCCAGACTGGTTGTAAGGTACCCATTCCTCCCCCACCTCCCACCCCCCGCTTTGTGCGTCCTAACTATTCTTATAGAAACTTATATTTGTGAAGCATTACACTGTAAACAATGAGTCCATCCATCCAGTGGAGCCGACTAACGGCTATGAAACTGACATTTTTTTTCCTAGACGCTCCTTTCCCGACTTATCAACGGCCCCCACCCACCCCCTCCCTCTTCCCTCTTATTTCCCAAGCTTCCCTGATGATGATGAGTCGTAGGGGGAGGATGACGTGAAAGTCTAGAGGCGATTTGTGACGTCATTGATGACGTCGGACAAATGCTAAGAGGCTGAAGAGTGATTTCAGAAACCTAATTCGGAGGGGTAGGGTTGGGTGGAGGTAGGGGTTGGGATTGTAAATTACCCAGAGTCTTACCGGGGCCCACTGCTCATCGAGAATGTGGTCCCACCTATTTATATAACTCACACCAGCTCTGCCTCGTTACTGCTTCATTGACTCTTACTTCTCATATGGTCACACACAATACTAGCATCGTCCAACTCTCCCCCCTTTCCGAGAAATAAAAATATAGGCCTATTTTTACATTGAATAAAATGTTTCTTTGCTCAATGTGTTTAAACACTATAGTAATATCTGACCTCTATGATGATACGTGACAGTGTAGGTCTGATAATTAAGGAAATAGTTTATTGTGAAATTTTCGTATATTATAGTAATACTTATTCGCTAAACAGGTCTTGAGTCTTGAACCAGTTTTCTCGCGTTTTTTTTCCACATCAGAAATGAAAATGTCCTGACCCAAGCCTTCTATAGGACCCAGAAGCGCTCAAGGATCTCGTAATAAATATGCCAGGATTCGAAACTAGGAACACTGGTTCGGAATCGGCGCGTTTTACCTCTTGGCCATTGATTTCATTTGTGTGGAGCATATTTGGATAGATATACCCCAGGGATGATATTCCTACGTTTTAGTAACTTTTTGTATAGTTTCTGTTTTAGTATACATAACTGAGCAGTGTGTGATTGGTAATCTGTACATTACGTCTAAGACTTTACATAATGAACATCTGTACAACTATTCTACTACCAAATTAGAGATGTACATACACAGATAGATCTTGAAAATTGTTTGAATGGTTCGACAATAAAAACAAGAGGAGTTGTTTTTTTTTACATGTTTCTTATGTTTCGCCTGATTTGAAGAATTGTGACATTCTAGTCAGTTGAGTAGCACTTCTTGTCGGTTTCACTGGTTGACTCAATGTAAAGGCGTAGTTAGCGAAACGTGCGATCGGGGCAAGGTACTTTAGTGCCCCCCCCCCACCCATTTTCCTTGAACATCACATAGAAATATAGGCTGCGTGTGGCACCAGGGGCATCGTGCCCCCTTTGCCCCCCCCCCCCCTTTTCACTACGCCTCTGACCCAATGACTCATTTTGTTTTCCGCGTAATGGTAGCTGACGGGGGTTGAACCCGGGACTAACAAGACGACAGTCTAGAGAGCATAAAACACGATCAGAAAACCATACGCTAAATGTAAATTGAGGAGCCCCAGCCAGGCGCAGGGCCCAATTTTTAAGCAATCTTTCAAATCAGCCATAAGTCGGCCCTGCTTCCACTTATATCTTAAAAAATTCATTGCGATTTGAATAAGTTAATACTCATAAAAAATAATAAGTTAAAAACAGTAATGTATTTGTATAAAGTTGTTGCCTTACTGCTCGCCTTCAAGGGACACACATGGACCGCGAGCCACCGCTTTACTCAGTAGAGTTCCATTATATTTTTTTTGCAAGGCTTAGTAGACAGGGCAGCGAAGTCCTGGACAGGGATTACTTTTCACAAGGGTCATCCTTCCCCATCTCTGCCCACTATCCGCCGCAGCCCCTTAACACCCAGACCCATCATGTGACTAGTACGTCTGTACCACCAGGGTCCGGCTGATCGCTTCCAAGTCAGACCGTGTCACGAAAGTGGTTAATTTGAGAGAGAAAAGAACGACCATATTGCCACGGTTGTCAGGCCTGCAGCTTTCATCAGATCGCTTATAATAAAGAGAAAAAAAGTCGGCCT